>NC_088355.1:11127500-11362500 GCF_036884655.1 Musa acuminata AAA Group | reverse complement strand
TCCCTGTGGGCGGCGGCTGCCGCAGGAACCGGCGGATCAAGTCCACCGGCAGTGCCTCTTCAAAACCCTCGGTTGCTTCGGCCACTCGCCAGGGCGGTGGTGCAACGATGACCAGCCTCGCCCTGCAGCCGCCGCCGCCCCTAGTGACGTCGTTGCACCCAGTTCCGGACTTCAGGACTCCTAACCTAGCGTTGAGTTACCAGGCGAGTGGAACCAGCATCGATGCAGTAGAGGACCTCAGACTCTCTTGGCAAATCCAGCAGCTTCCTTTAATCCTAGGCGGGTTAGATCCCCCCCCACCACCACCACCACCACAGATGCCGCCATTGGCACCACTTCCAAACTTATACCCGTCGTTCTTCGGAGAAGGTAGTCAGTTTGACGGGCAATCGTTTGCAGAGCAAGCTCAACCCAGCTCCGGGCTCCTGATGCAACTGGCTTCAGTGAAGATGGACGCCAACTCACAAGAGCTTAATCTTCCAAGACAGTCTCTTGATGACCCCAGAACTGATCTCGTCTGGGGTGGCAGAGATGGTGGTGGATGGGCAGCAGGCTTCCCAAGTTTCATTAACCCTTCATCAACTGACAATTTCCTGTAATTCTACAGCTTCTGTTGATCTGATACAACTAGAAATGACTCCAAAAAACTGATCTACTCGATTGGAGGAGGAAACATGAATTCTCATGTTAATCTTATGTACCAGAATCCTACTCCTATGTCCAACCTGATCGAAGCATGAAAGATCAATGGAGGATTCAGTGACACAAACTCCTTTCCTAGTATATGGTGGACATCTGTAGATGCAGTGCTCAGGATCAGTAAGTAGGATTGTAGTTTTCGTTGTATGATTTGGATCTTGGTATCTTGTTTGGTGTTTGAGTTCATGCATGCATGGAGCAGCTCATCATTGACCTCACTTGAGTTGCCGCCATAAATCACTAGCTGAACTCCTAACCTAGCAAGCTGTGGTGGCCTGCATTTCATCTAATAATCTTGACACATAACATCAACATAATTAAATGGAATCACACAAGGATGTGACAGAGATGATATCATAATATGAAGCGAATTGATTTGCTTCATCACTTAGAACTGCTGCGGTTAAATCTTGTCTTGGAGATGAGCGTATATATAGGACATGAATCTCCAATAGAATTGTCATCCAAGAGCATACTCACAGACGATAGATTGCTTTAACTAATCAGCCTAGTGGGACAAGCTTTCAGCCTTTTCTGCAATGCAGGTATGATTGCTTGCAGATTAAAGCTATCATGGATGACTTCTCATCTTTTGATAGATGCTGCGCAGAACCATCACTTTGACCGTCATTTCATGCATGATTCATGTATCCTCCTCACATGCACTCATGTATGTATGTATGAATGTATATATATGTATATATATTAGTTTTCCTTCTATTTTAGCTCTTAATTAAATACGATCTAAAATTCTGATTATTTTCCCTTCTTCTAAATCCATTTTTTTTGTTTTTTTCTGACAATAAAGTTCATGATTATAAACATAATGTGATCGGTCGCAAAGACATTCTTATGGGTGTTTGATCTCAAGGATGACCAATTGTTCATCAAAAGCATGAGTCGGTCCTCTTTGTGCGCAAGTCACAGTCTTGCAGTTTGCTGCTGAGCTCGACTGCTTACGCATCGTCTCTTTGTTGTCTCAGTGATCCCAAACCATCACTTAGCTCAGACACATCCACGCATGTAGGACTGTACGATGCAGGCAAAAGCAAAAGATGTGTGCGCATCTCACCACCCGAGAATTCCACAGCAGCAACCTAAGACCGAGGCCAGTTGTGGAAGCACACGCAGGATCACCAAGAAATGAAAAGGAAAAGATCTGAAGAAACCAGATAAACACGAGTCGGTTCTTGGAATTATGTACGTTCTTCCAAGAACCGAGGCAATCTCTCTCTCTCTCTCTCTCTCTCTCTCTCTCTCTCTCTCTCTCTCTCTCTCTCACTCTCTCGATAGGTATAGGTGAGTAGTGGAAACCTGAGTGAGAAAAGCAGAGAGGAGGGTGAGTATGCTCCATGGATTGGGCTCGGAATTCCACGTTAATTGTGGTGTATGGTTAGGGTAGCATGGTGTGCCAGATAGCTGCACATGGAAGAGGAGGCAGTGTTGGTGTCGGTGGAGGCCTGCTGATGGCATGTAGAGAGAGGGGGACCTGTTCTTTTGTTAGGGGAGCAGTGAAGGAGGCAGCTTTAGCTTTATGAGTTGGCCATCCATCCTCCTCAGGAAAATATGTCTTTTACAAGGAGAGAGAGAGAGAGAGAGAGAGAGAGAGAGAGAGAGAGAGAGAGAGAGAGAGAGAGAGAGAGAGAGGGAGAGATCTTTTACTGAGCTTGCTTTGATCATGTCTCTGGTATTACGTGTTCTTCTTCCAGCTCATGCATGCCGGGTTGCATGGGGGGGGTAATGTGTAGTGCTGATTGCAATGTCTAATATGGAGGATCAGATTCTAAATTATACATTTTGTAGCACCAGCAGATCCCGAAAACCTAATATAAGCTTTATGAATCAACTTCAAATTCTCTTTCTAAATCTCAAGACTTATCTCATTCTCCTGTCATTTGCATCTCCTCACATATATCTCCAACCTTCTATACTCTATTCCAATCCTTCTTTCTATCTCCCTCTCCTAATTCTAACACACACACACACACACACATACTAATGTTCCATCTGACAGAATGGAGATCTTTCACAAGAAAAGATCTTGACCTGTACATGAATATATGAGTCCTTTTGTCAAGATTTAAATGCAGGTATCTGAATTAGCTTTCATCAGGAAAAGAAAAATAAAAGGAACAAATTAGCTTTCTGTGTAAGGTCACTATAGGACCAATGTGATTGCTTATCAAAATGAGGGATAGGCCATCACCTTCATGGTTTCCATGAACCATTAAAGATGGCCTAGTACCATTCTTTTAAAAGGGCTCAGATATATCACATCATGTGTGTCATGCACAAAGGAAAATATATTAGAACACAGGTAAAAAAGAAAAGGTAGCACAGTGTTATATAGAGAAGCACTTTGTAACTTTTAAATCTCTTTTTATGCAACTTCTTTGCTTGTATTTGTGCATGTTATTCTCAGTAAACTTGTCAATCTTGTAAGATCTATTCATGAGAGATGGATGAGCACATATGTTCCTCTTCACATCACATATGTCTTCCTTGGATGTGACAATCGAGTGGTCACACAAGTGCATGCAGATATTATCTCCCTGAAGCTTGTTCAGATCCATTACATAATTTGCAGTAGATTTATTCTCACTGATGATTTGGTAATGGGAATCACATTGGTAAGGTGTGAGTGTGGGCTTTAGATTGACTACTGCATCTCACACCACCAATCTTAATTATTTGATCAGTCTGGTCAATAGAGGTTTGTAATCCCACATGTAGAAGACAATCACTTGTAGTCTCATTCAATGACTTGTTTAATTCTGCTTTAAAAAGAACCTACTTTTGGTGGAAAAAGCATAATAAATCTTTATTGTTGTTACATATATACTCATCATTTGGTGATTCTAAATCAGATGGGAGTTTGGATGTTTTCAAAACTATTTCTGATAGACCATTTTGTTTGCTAAGAAACTTGATAGATTTTGTAGTTGACTTGGTTCATCTGTGATCATTTGATTCAGATACAGGACTTCCATAACCCTAAATTTGTTGTTTGATCAATCTGTGATTGATGACATATGATGTGCCAACAGGTTATGGATTGTAGGAGAAATCCCCCATCAGATTTCATTTCTCTCTTAAATTCACATGGAATGTGGTGTGAATTTGCTTGGTTTCTCAATCCATGTACACATTTTGGCCTGATAAATTTTGTCTTCAGTTCATCCCATCTTAGATATGAATCAAGTTCTCATATAGGAGTCAAAAAGTATGGGGCTAACTTTCCACGTACTCTAATTATAACATGATTAAAATCCATGGTGAGTATGAACGATGAGTGACCTCTCTCTGAACTTTGAGAAGGACTCTTACCTTGTTTGGTCTATAATGCTTATCATCAATCAAACAAGCATCATCTCCAGTGTCCCCCACAAGCAAATGTGGCCATCACAAGGCAGAAGAAATGGTGGCCGTTAACATCAATCCGGTTGGAGATAGGACATGCTTGGTGATCTTTACAGGGACTGGGCATGGAGAAGGTGACCTGAAAGGTCTGTCATGATGCAGACACTTGAGCCGAAGGTCCATGATGCTGTGCGTGTGTGCTACTGCTGCCATGCATGCCTGTGGCATGCATATGCTATCTTCCTCCCCCGTTCAAGCAACCGATGGAGTCTGATCACGGAATGAGGTACCTGAGGGCACTGTGTCATTGGCCAGAGCTTTCATGAACCTGTTTGCAGCCTGAGGAAATTAGGTAAAAGCCTGTGTGTTTGCAGCCTGAGAAACATGAGTGAAATGTTGATATTTCTTCGTTCATTTTCCGGTGACATTTTTGAGGTCTGATGGTTCCTAACTTTCAACTCCATAGAAGAAAGGAAGATGGAACAATCATGTGACTTGGTTCATCATTTCTGTAACAAAGATATGCAGGTAAAGCTGAAGAGGTTCTGAATTCTGATGTTAAGAAGACGAGACTATAATTGACTATAAAATGATATGAGATTGTTGTACTGCACAATCTCGACATTGTTTGCTTGATTCCTGTCAGATCATTTGATGTGAAAGCTAGTCTTATCCCTATCTTCTATTGTGCAGGACCTTCATGGCGTATCCTATAAGGACAAACAGTATCCTTTGGATTACAAGCCTTCCACTACTGTTGTTTGATACTTTTTTTTTTTTTTTTGACTCATGCTGAAGCATTTTTTGTGTGGCTTTATACCCTTTGAGAAGGAATCTGAAGCTCTGGCATTGACTTTATCCATCACATTTAATCTGACCTTACTAATCAGCTGTAGATGATTAATCAATACTCTTTTAATAAAGCTAATATACTCTAATCCCATTTACAGATAATACTTTCCTACTCTAATTAGCAATTATTTACAAATAATATGCCAACTCTAGAGTGAGTTATGATTCAATTTAGATTATAAGAGTACTACTATTAATTTAAGCCTAGATATTTTGAATCGATAGATTAGGTTCAACAAGTTAATAGGTTAGTTATCTCATCAAGTCTGAGTCATGACAGTTCGCAAGGAATTCTTCTATCTCCGCAAATCCACACTCTCTCAATAGACATCCTCTGGATTGCTTGCAAATAATTGCTGTGATGGCTAGTGACTAGATTGTAGTTGCTTCATCAAACTAAACTCTTAGGATAGACAATAGAAGTTGAAGAAGACTTTGAGTTAATCTGTAATGTAAAACTGCAACACGAAAAAATAAAGCAAAAAGAGGTGTCATCAAACACTATTTTGTGCATGCAATGAAACACTGTGAAAATTACATGGTTACATGTTGCAGAACATTTTTGCTTCTGAACTCATTAAGAATAGGCAGACCGTAGAAATTACACCATCGATATAGCCATACGAAGCAGATGATACTTTGGCTGTTGGATCTTCCAAGTCATTGATATAACCATATGACGGATGATATCAGTTGCATGGTGAAAATTCAGTGATACAAAAGAAACAGGCAGACCAAGAACCAAACAGGTTCTGCAGAAATTAATGACAAACACATTGTTTTCATAAGAATCTCATGAATATATAATCGCTCAAGTTTGGCGGTACTGATGCTTCATTTGTTCATTCAGTAGTGCAGTAAATGTTACACCAAAGTCACAGCAATGCACGAAAAACTTGTACGAGAATTCTTCCATTACCTGGTGCAGTGTGCAGCATGGATATGTTGCAGGTATTCACAGCACTCTTCATCGTAATGTACAAGGATGGTTGAGCAAGTCGACCATTCCTGGCCGGAGCATGCCTGGAATTGAAGCTCTGTAGATACATCACTGAATTACCATATAAATCTCTGAGTGCCAGGCTCATGATCCCAGTGAAACGGTCGAAATAAAAACAAGTACATCGTGAAAATGTTTACAACAGCATAAAGACAACCGATGAGCAGCCAATTACTGGTTTTGCCAATCTTAGAATGAAGAATCAAGAAATAGAATGGTATTGTGTAATATCTGAACTCGATTAGCGGTGCAGGGACCAAAACTAGTGCAGTTGCAATAACATAAGACAACACCCAGATTCTCCTTTGACGTTCCCCTGTTAAATGGTCAAAGTGTGTTAAATTTTGAGAGATCCAACATAAAATTCTCAACAGGATTGCTGCATCACTGACCTAGTATGCTGATAATGAAAGACCATGAATAAACATAAAGTGGGATCAAAAGGTACTTCATCAGCCAGTGCACTTGGATAACCTTCCGCCAAAGATAGAAGGGGTAGTGACGGTTGTCAGCAAGAAGATATGGATGTGCTATGCTGCATCGGAAAATTGAATTTGATAATGAGTCCTACAAATTAATCAAAGTCTATGTTGAATTCAGACTCGCTTACAAATGACTGGAAGTTTTGGCCTCAGGTTACATGCTACCAATAAAATCTAAAAGGATCAAACAAGGAAATTATAAGCTATTTTCATGCAGCTCTATGAGATAGTAAACTTAATTCCTGCTAATGGGTAGGATGTTCAGTTTGCTTTCAGATGATAGGAATCTACAAGACCACATATCCTACTAGTGGCAGAAAAAAGATGAGAGAAAAAAATTATCATAAGTCCTCATTTTAGTTCCTTCTTTTTGCAGGTGCCTAATTCTTTGACGTTCTTCTCATTTTTATTAATAATCTAGCCTTTCGTCTTGTAGTCCGATGTCATGGATCAACCTATTAGGTGAAAGCATTTGCTAAAGAGACGCAAACCCTAAATAGCTGCATCTAAGTCAAATTGTAAGCAGAACCACCAAATAAGCCTTACCTGAAAAAGAATACTGCAATAAAGCCTATGACAAGAGCCAGTAGTACTTGAAAAGAATAAAAAATCTTGTTCTTTCTAAAAGACTGATAGAGACATGTGGCTTGTGTAAAATGAACAGGACCAAGGGCAGCTGCACAACAAAGACCAAAGTATAACATCTGGGCAAAGTGTGGAGATACAGGATGAGCTTCTTTTGCACCTGCATAATTCAAGGTATGCTATTTAGATTTTTCAAGCATCATACACCACATTCAGATAACTAGATGAATAAGCTTGCCAATTCACTGTGCAGTACCGAGAACTATACTCCCGTTCCAGATGACAAAAGTCACAAATGCCAACAGCACCATCACAAAGGGTGCAAATGCAATGGCGACTTTCCATTTCAGATTCCATAACTTTGAGATGACATCCAAGATCTCATCAAAAAAACCTGCTGCACATATCTATTAAATGATAGAAAGCCCTTTGACAAAGAAGAATAAATATGAAGGATAAAAACCAAATGTTTCTACAACTTCGTCTTTTCTTCTGTCTAAAGATATTAAATTACGTTCCATTTATCAATTTAAAAGAAGGACCAATATCTCAAGAAAGAAAAACAGCAAGTTTAAAACTGCTACAAATCAGAAAAGCATGTGCACTATTGCACTATTTAGAGTTAGACTGCTTGAACGCATACCATTTTCTAATGACCAATAGTTCAATGTCACATTCAGAATGACGAAATTATATGTGCCAGTTGATATAGTAGAACAAACTATTCTGGACATATGCTACTTAATTATGGCTTGAGATATATCTTTGACAGAATTTTCAGAAAACAAAAGCTGACACCCGAGTTGAACATATATTCTATTTACAACAGTTTCTACAGTACCTGGAGGATGGTGCAGAGAAAATTTACTTCTTTTGAACACAGATTGTTGGCTGTTGCTGGAGGAATTATGCATCCTTCGCTTTCTCAACCCTGAAGAAATTGGAGTACTTCTGTTGTCGGACAGAAGATCATTGTCCTCAAGCATTGTTTTATGTTTGTTTTGTAGTACAGAATCTTGTCCATATAAGTTTTCGGCATAAGAAACAGCACTATTAGCAGCAATGAAGAACATCCATATAATATTTGTTTGCCGAAACATTGTTGCCAAAGCACCAAGCTGCATGATGAGAGTGTAAGAGAATAATGAATGCAGAAGGAATCCACCACAATTGTTCTTCTCTGCACCTCTCCGTAAGCAAAACTAAAATATAATCTCAAAGCAAACATTTACACAGACATCAATCCACAACTGATAAGACAAGCATCCTTAATTCCTTATTTAAAGTGGACTGGTTTTAAGACAGCATTTTTCTTGTCATGGATCAGTAAGAATAGTCCTCCAAGTTATTATGACAGGGTAATGTTTTCTGTTGCTATCCTCATGCTATTTTTAAGAAAATGGCTCGTGAGAATCATTGCAAACTCAATATTACATGTGGTTTTCCTTATGTGCCATGGCTCAAGCTATAATCTTATATCAATCCTCTTGAATTGATAAGCAAGCAAAATTTGCTAATTATTGCTGATTCAATTCAATTATGTAAGAGTCTTATTTTCTAGTATAGAAATTGTAATGTGTTTAAAGCCTACAGTTTCAAGAGTATGTCTCAACAAGCATGCATTTAGGCGCACATGTGAGTCTACAATTAGTGGACCATAGATGGTGGCTCACCTATACCACTCGCCTCAGAAATACCCTATTCAAGTTAAAGTTACTAAGCTAGCAAGAGCGAAAACTTCACATCACTATGAGCTCTAGTATGATCATGACTAATTTTTCATATCCATAAACATGTTTAAGTGTGAATGGAGATGATTTAATCCTCAGTTCCCATTATAACAAATTTATATTTTTGAAACAAATATAAGACTTTTGTCTTTAATAGTAAAAAAAGAAAGGAGGAATCTAGGAATCGAATGAACCATTTGGCTCAAGAACAAGGCTATTAAGACAGTCAACGTATCACAAACAGGAGGCCATGGAACAATAAATTATAGTGAGAAGCAGCAGTTATTATGCAATGGAATTTCATACATGAATTAATCCTGAATAGTATAATAACTAGAACATGAATGATGTAAAGGTGACCTTAACACCAAAAAAATCATGTTGATAATTGGAATCCATACCATCGCACTGAGCCAGTACTTCCTTTTTAGACTAGCCAGGTACATTGCAAGAACTGCGGTTAGTGAAGCAACATCTGTATAATACAGAAATGTGAAGAACCAGTGAAGTGGATATGATGCTAGTAGAATAGCATAAATTGTTGCCTTCTTTTCATCGAGAGTGGGTCTTAACTGGATGAGCAAATCATAAATTAAAACACTACAGATGACTGCCACAAAAGCATTAGTAGATCGAAGAATCTCAGCGGAACAGATTGAAGACATTGTTGAGGCAAATTTTGCGAACCACATGCTCGGGAACAAAGACGCAATGTAAACGAGCGAAAGATAGTACCTGAAAAATCACAAAAAAGTCACAGCTTCAGCACATAGTTGATTCATTTATTTAAAATAAGAACTTGCGCATCAAAAGCACTGCTAATTCCAACAGACACAAGAGAAGCTATAACGCATCAAAAGATATATGCTTTATGAAACTTCGATGTGTATCGTTTATTGTCATCATGAGAGATCAAAGGAAGAGGATAAACGTGTGGAGTTCTCACAGGCCGGGAGGAGTGGTGATCATGGGATCCCAGGTCCCGAAGTCCCCTCTGCAGTAGCGCTGCGCCTGAGGGATGTGAAAGATCTCATCCTGACAGGAGAAGAGACAACAACAGTTAGAGAGGAATATCGCCGAACAACTACCGTGCGTGACCGAAAACCAAAACAAGACGGGATGAGAAGCAGGAGACGGACGGGTGAGCTACCATGTAGGGATCGGGGACGACTCGATCGACCAAGACGGAGATTGGAATGACCCACAAACTGACCACCGCGGCGACGGCTATTCTCCCCATTTGGAGGGGGCTTCAGGGCTCGGGGGAGATCTCCTCCTCGATGGAGTCGGAAAGGCGGACCTCAAACGAGTACACTTGGACACGAAGAACCGCACCAAAGTAGCTTCTATGACACGTTGCACCGGAGATGGTCGAGGGCGTTGAAGCTTCTTCTAATCGAAGGAGGATTAAGGTCGGACAATTCCCCCGAGGTAGTTGACGGGATAGGGATAGATTCGAGATTTAAGGTTCACGATCTCGTGATGTCATAAAATGTTGATCACATGGCAAGTAGCGTATCGAATTCACCAATGAAAGATTGAGAGTTCGAAAGCATTAATTAATTTAACTGGTAAAAAAATAAATAATTGTATTATAATTCAGTAGCCATTATCCTCCTCCTCATGTATCGGACAGCTGACATCTTCTATCTAATAAAAGGTTCTAATGAAGCCATATATTATTTATAAACATCTCATAGGATCTTTTTTCCACCTTCAATCTGAAAACACCAACATTGACTGCTATATTTATTAATTTAAACATCTGATACAATTCTAATACACCACTATTCTTCCGTGTTTTCGGCATGAATCATCCTCTATTCATTCAACATATTTTCCATTGTTTTTTGTTCTCGGCACTCCACAAGAATCTGCCACAGAAGCATTCTGATAGGTATAGATAGTCTTGTACATGCTTGACAAGAAGGAAACAAGGTAAAGAGAAAATATACACAACCAATCTGATCCCCATCGCTCAGGTCGACTGCATGAACCCAAGCAGAAGTGAGAGATTTGCAGTCCGACTTAGCCGCAAAAGTAGGGTAAAGAAACAAAAATGTCGACTCGCAACACCACCAATTAAATCTCCACACTGGCTTTCACGAATAGGCCTGAACGGATGAACCATCCATTCACCCATCAGATGACAATCGCTTGGATTATATGATACACTGGAATCTGGATACAGAACCATGTGCCTCTTGACGGAGCTGCAACCTGACCCTTGAACAAGGCAGAAAGGTGGAAAGAAACGGAGGGAATCATCAACATTCTGCTTTCATTGTCGAAATGCTGCCACTCTGTTCAGCAGGTGAAGGCTGAAAACAGTATCTTCACAGTTGATTTTGACCATGATACCCAGAGGTTCAGAGAACTTGCCCTCAGCTGAAGTAGTAATCAGGCATGGTCTCGAGTTACTCAATATTTCCCCACTGAATCATATGCACAGGCCTGATGCATCATTGATGATGTAAGAAACTGGGATGTCCATGCCTTCAAGGCAAACATTAGAATTGCTGAGAACCTTAGATTCTAAAGTTTGAGATATTAAAATAATTTTATCAGCATGAAGTGAACTTTCATCCTTCTCGCTGCCGATCTTCTCCATGTGGTCCCTGAAGGTGCACCTGTTACAAATAATTTCACGAAATTGGTGAAACTTTGCTCAACAGCAAATGGTGCAAACCTTTGAAAGAAGTTTCTCCAATATCTCAATCCCGCACAGCAAATGGTAAATGTTTACTACTGCAAACAACTGTTCATGCTTCCAGTTTTCTGTTGATCGGTAATTGATATAAAACTCCATGTTCTATAAAAACCTAAGAAAAATCACCTTTTCCTCTTTCTGTTGCCTAAGATGATAAAATATGTTATGACCTGGTTGATATATATGGTGGCAGGTTATGACTACACGAAGCAAGGAACAGATAATAACCAGTCTAAAATGGATATATGGCACAGATTTTGTCTATATGTAGGGACAAATCTACACATATAAGAGGGCTTATAATTTAAGTGTACACAAGACTTATTAGTTTGACAAATTTATGTGTACAATAGTCATAAAATAAGAGACCATCTTAGATGTGTGACTATTAGCTTCATTTTTTTCCTCACTTTGTCCATTTTACTGGTAATAGTGTCATAAAATATGGAAATGAAGCATCAAGAAGTTCCAAGCTTTTCTTGATTTCCAAGGCACCAGGTAGCTGAGGTGTCTAGGTTAAATTGATCGAACATTTTTAGTATAAATTTGTATTTTATTTAGCGGCAGAAGGATAAAATGACTATCATGACAATGTATTAGAAGCTTACAGATGCTTTAATTTTTAGTAAAAATATGAATTTAAGTTATAACACTATTGAAAAAAATATAAATTTTCAAATGAAATATGTATACAAGTAATGTGTTTACTGCTGTCAATTTATAATTGTCTTATTATGTACTGAATTTCCATAGTCAGAGGTGATTAGATGATAATACATTAAACTTAAAATGATATCAACAGTAAACTTATAATTGTCTTGGAACAATATCAATGTCCTATTGCCACCCCAGATATACTAGAAGGAATAAAGCATGTTTTAGTTTGTACATTTTTCACTTAACATGGAGAACTGTTCCTACTCTGTTCATAATCTGAGTTACATTTAAGAGTTCTTTCACACATTATAGTCATCAGACTACCACTAAGGATATTCAACAATGAAAAACTTCAAAATCAGAACAAAGGAATACACTGACCTCTTTGAATACTCAAACATCCTAGGTAATTGTCGTTCCTTCTCTATAAATGCATTCAAGCTCATGGAGAGCGGTCTAAGAAAATACCCAATATCAGGCCACAGCTTTGTCAAATACTTTTTCCCATTACATAACACAGCCAACTTAAATGGCAGAAGATGATGATGGAAACGGACTTGAATGACTTTCTTCACCCTCTGACTTGGATCTAGAGAGGCAATCTCTTCAATAGAAAGTATACATGGAACAATATCAGTTGGAAGCAGGCTACAAATGAAACAAAAAAAGAACATCTTGAGTATATAAGGGATGACCAATTAATAAATTTCATACGATGCAAATTTTACTATACTCAAAAATTAAAATCAAAATTCAAATAACAAACAGATAATGTGACATGGAACATGAGAGCACTTTTCAGTTTCTCTCAGCAGTTGATATGAAGAATGGAGAATCTGCACCCGATGTAGATTCTCCATCTTCCAATGCTATCGTTACTAATGGTTCAGAAGTGCAGTTCTAAAAAAAAAACCTCAATTAGTACTAGTACTGGTGATACAGTTGAAATTTCATATGAAAAGGCATAGTCCGCCCTCAAGCCATTACTATTTGTAGGATCAAGCAGCATGTGGAGCTTAGGTGTAACAGTACAATTAAGATTGTTAATAGATATTCTGCCAGAAGGTTGTTGAGGCATCTGTGTGGATGTCAAACCAGGTCGCTCATCCAGCCATGACTCCAATGATGACTTAGATATCAACTCTGCCAAACCTGTAGAGATGAATGCAGATAAATTTTCCTTGGCACTTTGACTTGCTTGATCATAATCAGCACTAGCATAAGAAATATTAATTAGAGTGTTTTCTCTGTCATCTCAGGTATCACGCATACTCTCCGAAGAAGAATGTTCAATTTCATTTGAATTACTTGAAGTTATGTCCTCACCATCTGACTTAATGAAATAATGATGAAAATCGTAGACAGAGCCACATTCTTCAAATAAGGATCCAGAAGATATATCAGGGTCATCTGTTCCAAATGAATTGCTTTTGTCCATTTTCAGATCTGGTTGCTTGGTCTCATAGCCAAACTCTGTACAGAGATTGATATTTTTAGCATGCAGACTACGAGGTTGAGGAAGAGGTTCATAACCAGGAGCAGCATGAAAAACAATCTGTGACAGAGATCCAGGAAGGTAAATCCGCAAGCTTTTTGCTATCCCCGAATGTATTTTTCCACTAAAAATCTTTTCCGCAAACTCATGATGAATCCCTCCATTCTGCAGTGCAAATGAGGTAATCGCTTCCTCTGATGACAAGGTCAAATTGTGAGACATAAGTTTTAATATGAAACAAGCACGATCTCGCACATCATAATTCAAGTCGTACTTTGACAATTCAATAATATAGCTCAGAATCTTTCTAAATGTCAACAAATCTTCTCCATGAGCACATAATAAAACCTGAAAAATAAAACTGACGAGAAAAAAGATTTAACAGATTCCTCAGTTGGACCAATAGAAAGCACACAGCTGATAGGACACTACCTGGTTAGAAGATATAAAAAGATATTTTCCATTCCAAATCATGGGAAAAATTATATGACTATTTTTTCAACATTAACTAGTTAAAAGAAAATGTATTCAGCATTTCCAGATCAAAGAAAACGAAATTTTGGTGATTTTTATTATGCCGATAAAACTTACTCAAGAGTGATACTTGCTAAGTTATAATAACAATTATTTCTGTTTGGTAGTAGTTGAGCATTAACAATATAAATCATTGACCAACTCAATATCATCTTATAATTTCACCATCCTGGCTTATTTTTGCCCTTAATTAATATGACATAACTAAAGAATTGGGTACGAATTACATCTCCTTGTTGACACAAAAGGATTCACTTCTGAAAAAAGAAAAAGAACATGGTTACCAAATTGCAGTTTTTTAAAATGTTCCTAACCACTGCAAAGCTCCTACTTGATTTTCTTGGTGAATCACATATAGATCCATAACCATACTATCATCATCATGTAACCCTTTCTACTCGATCAAAAGATAAAAAAATCTTCAAGAAGTTCTATCTCCTTATGCCTATGAGAATATAGCAGCTCTATATGTTTTAACTTTTAACTCATAGTCACAACTCCAAGTTTTAAGAAATGATTAGCTAAGGTCAAAATCCTATAATCTGAAAAAATCCATATAATTTTCAGAATTTGAAGAAATTTCAGAACAAAACAAATATCTAAAATAACTTAAGATTATATGGATCTAAAAACTTTAACAATCTTGTATAAAAATAAGCATGGAAAAGGAAATAGAGATGTAGAGTGAAAGTGGGAAAAATGCCAGTATTTTAACAATAGATAACATAGCTAGCTTGTAGCTATATCTTGTTCTTGAATTATGCGAGATTTAGTCAGAAACACACATCAAGTCTATTAATGAAAGAATAACTTTCAATAGATTCTGTGTCAATTCAGTTTTGATCAATTATTTGGAGAAACATTAAGTCAAGTAAATAGTTAGTGAACAACTCAAGTCATGACTTTTAAATAATTCAGAATCTTGCACTATGGCTTTACCAAGGAAGATTTCATCAACATGGTTAAAATAGATGCAAGATATGTTGATTGTCCAATGTACTGAAGTGACACTATGTCGGTCCTACTGAGTATTGATTGTTTGTGTAATTTGACCAGATAGAATATGTTGATAAACTTGGCAAGACAGTGATCATTAAATGTGTACAATGTGCAAAAGAAATGGTGATAAAGAAAGATCACTAATATTAGTTTATAGACCTAATGCAAGAAAGAGAACTAACACCAGAAAGGACAAAATAAATCCAACTTAGTATATCAATACAGACAGTAGATTACACTACACGTGTTTGGAAATAATATTCCACTCTATGTAGCAAGTCCATGCAACGTAGATAAGTACCTTAGCAGCAGTATTCTGAAGCTTTGTTTCAAGCTCCTCTGACATAAAAGTTCATGCGAGGTACTTTAGTACACTTGGTACTACTTTGGGGATAATCTGTCCAACAGAGTTACACTCTCCTATAATCCAAACAATCAATGCACGTGTAACATCCCATTAGTCCCACATCGGAAGTGGGCAATGTGTATGATTAGTTTATAAGGGTCTGATGAGTGTACTACGTAAACTCTCGCTTAAGCATTTTGGTCCGTGGTTGAAGGACCAAAACGGAGTTATTGGCCAGTTGGCTCATCAGACTCGGGTCGTGACATTTGGTATCAGAGCCGACCTAGCATTTGGGCAGGGTGAGAGGGCTCGAGTAGGAAAGGGCTACCCGTGGATGGAGTCAGAGAACTCATCACGGCGTGGAGCCACCACTGAGTTAATCCTCATATGCACTATGTTAGGGTTTGATCTGAGATATGTCGGGCCTTGACGAGGACGTCAAGCTAATTGAGTTGGGGATATTGTAACATCCCATTAGTCCCACATCGGAAGTGGGCAATGTGTATGATTAGCTTATAAGGGCCTGATGAGTGTACTACGTAAACTCCCGCTTAAGCATTTTGGTCCGTGGTTGAAGGACCAAAATGGAGTTATTGGCCAGTTGGCTCATCAGACTCGGGTCGTGACAGCACGTGCTGTAGGCTCTTTTACTTTGTCCAAATTGCATGCTAATCGAACAATCACCTTCATAAGAGACATATAATGAGAGAACAAAAGGCAGTGGCTAATATGAAATCAACATCTGGGAAACTACAATACAGCTTACTGAGTGAAGCTATTTTCATGAATGCATAGTTCGCAAGATGACATTGCTCTACCACACTCCAAATTATTTAAAGTGTGTTTAACAATAATGCTTAAACTAAATCCCAAAGACAAAAAGCAAGAAATTGGTTGGCACCCTGCTTGCAAATGACTTGTATTGTCCATCTGCAGTACACAATTCAAAGGCCCTAGGAAAGTAAAATGTTATGAATCATTTATTAGCTTTCTTGATGCTCAATAAATTGTGTACCAGACATTCAAGAAGATGTTTCATGCTCACTTTTAAATCATATAGTAATTAAAATAGAGAAGACATATCCAACCTAGGGGCGGTGGATACTTTAGCCCTAACAAGGCACTCCAAAAGCAACAAACCAAAAATAAGATAACTGCAAGACAACAAATGCTCAATGTTACTCGTATGTAGACTTTGTATCTATACTGATTATTATCAGGTTTACAGTTTAAAGTTCTCTATATACATCAAACATTAATATCTGAAATTTCCTATTCATTTGCTGGATTTTAGCTAGTTAAAGTTAGCACTGAGTATCGATATTTTTGATAAAGTTAAAACATAACACTGTCAATCACATGTTTCTGGCACAACAAAAAGATTTAAAAACTTCTGCATTTCTTTCATAAGCATATTTAGAGGAAGAATCGGAATTGAAGTCGTATTCTGAAAGAAGGTTGCTTCAATTAATCATACACCTTAAAAAGTTCACAGATAGAAAGGACATAGTAGTTTAATGTAACGTATGAAATAGGCAGCTAAAACAGTACCTCGAACTCCTCCAAAATGATTGGCACTGATGACTCTGTGGCTATAGTGGATAGTATCTCAAGCTTCAAGGCTCTGGTTTGGTATGAATCTGAGCTACATACAAAAAATTCTTCATAATATGGTAAAAAGATTTGAGGAGCTGCTTTGGCAAACACTAATGTGTTACAGAGAATCTGAACAAACAACAGAAAAACTAATTAGTCTGTCTCATATTCCATCCCAAAGTTAGCACTGGAGCATAGGCAAAATGGCTACTTAAGCTATGATAGAACAAATATCTTTGGCTTAACAAATAAATACAAATACTGGATATCTGCATGTGTCGATTATATAATCCAAGTTATTGTCAATAATACATGATGTAGACATATAAGGAACTTAGCTAGTACTAAAAGATCATGGGTGAGCTCAACTGTGGCAGTTGTGGCATATTTAGGAGGTGAGTAGTTAGGAAGCATTCCTAGTCATAACTCATAAGTTGATCAATGATCAACATGACTCTTCATTTGCAAAAAACAAATTCCATGTAGAGTTTTGAGCTTCTAATGGCTGTAATTATCTACCATTGACTTAGCTAAGAGACGAAACCCATTCAGGGTGATGATATCAAGAGGAAGGCCAAAGATAATACATTCCCTTGGTCATTTTTTGGGTAAGCAGTGGAGGGTCTTTGTATAGATCCTTAAATATATTGCCAGGATAGTTCTCAACCACAGAATTAAGAAGTACTACCAAATCTTGAGATGAACCTCCAATGGACTACAGCAAGGACAGGACCTACTTAAGGCATATTTATTAACTATTTTAGATTCCTATATTTGCTATAATTGTTTATTTTTATCCAATTCTGGTTAGTTGAATCACCACACATGTAATATTGTCATTTGGTAAGCATAGAAATGCAAATTGCTGATCAACTCAGAGACATCCTTGCTAGGCAAACTATTGGTGAATGTACCAGTATAAAAAATTTTGGCTTGGAACTCCCCTAGGTTTTCTGACACATGCAAAATCCTAAACCAAAAGGGGTGATTCTATGTGATCATTCATCTCCAATACACAAGAATAAGCAAATGATCCAACTCAAATAACTACTGTAGCATAGAAACCATTCTCATGAACCTGTAACATACAACTAGTGAGAAATATGGTAGACTAACCAAATCATGTTCAAACGGTAGAGCAAAACCCAACCCCATGATGCTCACACCCATGAGGTTGCAACATCAAACTAATGTGAAATTTAGTAAACTAATCAAATCATGTTCAATCAATATCCCAAACCCCAACACCATGATGCCCACACTAGAGAGAGAGAGAGAGAGAGAGAGAGAGAGAGATTGCAAAGCTAGGCATGTAAAACATCTTGATGTGTGTTGAATAAAAGATCAAGCATGGGATAGCAATTCAACTTGGTGCTCTTGCCGGATTCAAACTAGGATGAAACAATATTACTGCTTTCCTATGTAATAAGATGGGGGATCACCATTTCAAAATTTTGATATTGCAATATTGACTCTGCAGTGTAAAAGATGGACTTGAAAAAAGGAACATCAAATGTTGGTAGTTAAGAAGGTACATCAAAAATATTAGTATAGCTGAGATGAAAACCAAACCCAAAGAAAATAAGTGTGCCCCCATGGGGGACGTTGTATCTTTAAAGTATGTTCCCAAAAGATGATGCATGTGAAAACAATATCCAGTGTGCTAGAAAGGTAAGGTTCAGAAACAATTTAAAACTAGACTCTGCAGTGTAAAAGATGGACTTGAAAAAAGGAACATCAAATGTTGGTAGTTAAGAAGGTACATCAAAAATATTAGTACAGCTGAGATGAAAACCAAACCCAAAGAAAATAAGTGTGCCCCCATGGGGGACGTTGTACCTTTAAAGTATGTTCCCAAAAGATGATGCATGTGAAAACAATATCCAGTGTGCTAGAAAGGTAAGGTTCAGAAACAATTTAAAACTAGAAATGAGGTATAGCAACATAGAGACAATGTCAAAAGAAAAAAAAACAATTTCCTAGCCAAGAAGGACTGAGTTTTTTTTTCAACATCAGAGAAATGAGAAACTAACAAATAATACATCTAACAAGCCTTATCATTGAATTGTACATAAACACCACTTAGACACCTTTGATGGAAAGTTAATCTACATCCGCATCAAAGAAGCAAATAGCTCATTTACTTATGTCATTCCATACATTATTTACTTCAGATGAATATTATAAGCCCATTGTTTTATTTACTTTTGCACCCTATTTGGAAAATGAAAACCCCCCTAATAGCTAATCTCCCCATCAAATTATGGTTTCATTATCTGCAATAAGGTTGATTATTTTAAGCAAGTTTATAGCCGGAGTCAATTGATGTCATGAACAATTGGTGACAGCCAAATAAAGTAAGCAATAAATGTGGCAACTGGCTTCTATAGATCAAGATGCCAGTAAGTAAGAAGCATATACAAGCCATTTATTCATTAAAAGAATTGAAGAGAATCAGTAAACAGACAGTAAAAGAGATAAATTGCAATGCATGACAACCTGCAGTATGACTAAATATTTTTTGAAAAGGAAATACCAGAACAAGCCAATCTAGCAAAAGCATTTGAGCACCAAAGGGCAAGACCAATATATATATTTTTAAAGAAAGTAATCACTTGCCACATATTTGGAGGCTTGGAATGATCTTAGAATAAACAGAATGGGCTTGATGATCCTCTCAACTTCCTCCCTCGGGGCCATAATCCAATGAACCGTTGCAGCTCCAAATACAACTGCACTGTTATGACTCCATAGGAAGGGTGATGCACACTGCAAGAGAATGTCAACATCATCATTGGTGGTAGAAGTTAGAGGGAGGTCCAAATTATTTTCTCCTTTCATGCATCCAGCCTGGGTTAAACAGTCCCTTTGTCCTTCGATATAACATTTACACATTGGACTAATACTGGAGTCACAAGCCATACCTGCCAAGGAACAACGATGATTATTCGACATACCACCAAAAGCTGCAAAATTCTCATCCTCTTGAGAAGTTAACACTGAGTTTGAAGTAAACAATGGACTCTTTGACAAGTCCATGTCTAGCTATGACATATCTTAAGAGAATCTTAATTAAAACAATCTGGCTCCACTCCTCAACATCTGGGAGTGTCTCACATAACCTTCTAAAACTTTTAGCAATTAAATATAGCCTGGATGGGCAAACAGGCTTAAAGGCTACAGCAGCAGCTCCAACAACTCCAAGGGAATGGTCGCTTAACAAGATATCCACAAGCTGCAAAAAGTTAACAAAAATCAACTACTCTAAAAATTAAATCCAATGATAAAATTCTTCTCTGTTTATTTCAGGTCCTTTTTTTGTGTAAGAATGGGAGCAGGGTGAGCTAACCTCCTCAAGGGCAGCACTGTCTTCATCATGGTGCAAGTCATATAACTTTGGAAGTGCATAGGCAGCACATCTCCTGACATAGGAAGATGGATCTCTAGCACACTTACTAATAGCTGCCAACACAAGTGGTGCTACTGCATGTTCACGGATTCCTGCCATAGTGCGAAGGGCCCATGCACGGACTACAGGATTCGTATCTGATAAATAGACAGGAGAGCTTCATTCTGTCGCCTGATAAGAACAACAAAATACTTAAATGGGCAAACCTGGCTACTGCTGCATCAGCTTCATGCTGTTCATCCTCCTTACCGGAGATAAGGTAAACAAAAAAATAAAAGACAAGAAAAAAGGAGGTGTGGGTTCCACATAGAGGCATTTACTCTCAATGTAACTGCCAAAAGACAGAAGTGGATTAGGAGATTTAGAATAACTATGCTGTGTATATTCAGCAGTAAATTAGGAGATCAGGGTAAAAATATTTTTTGTATATTCAGCAGAAGAAAAATAATTCTGATTTAACCAAAGTTAGTCAAAGAAATCAAGAATTCACTAATTGTGATGCTAAATAGTCGCAATAATGCAGAGAATACAGAAAGAGTACAAACTTAAGATGAGCAGTTCCTATCCTTCTGTCAACTTGCTTTTTGAGGAAAATAGCCAAATATACAACGCGTATCCAACTTCGGTTTGATATTATGTTGCCGTGAGTTTTAAAGGTAATATTTTGTGATCACCAAGAGGTGCTATAAGTGACATATTTCAGTTGAATTTTTTCACCAGATAAAAGTTTTGAAGGCATTCCTCTTGTTACAACAAGCTTTCGTTGAGAATGATAATATTCCATACCATCCAATTCCCTCCAGAAAAGGTTGAATATCCCAGGCTTACATCAACCAATCATTGTAAGGATCTAAGGTGATAGGCAGTAAGAATATTACTACCAATAGTTGTGATGTCTATCAAAACCTAAATTAACGATCTCTTAACTAACAACTGTGCATTGAAAGCCACTCTCCTATGTAAAAACCAAAAAGATTCAAAAGAGATGAAAATTGATGACAAACACAAAATGAGCAGAGACACAACACAACCAGAGTTGACAGATGCTAGTAACAAACTAGAGTCTTCCGGTCAGTAACCAAAATAATTGGTTGATATGCTCATCATTGGTCAATCGAGGAAAACATTATCTGACTGTTGGTTCTTTCATCCAGAAAGTAATCGGACAGTCACTCCTTTTACTTCTCTTTCCTGGATCCAGGGAACTCACTCTTGAAACTGATTTTGTTAGCCCCCTTCTCTAAAGTCTAGACTCCCCTACCCAGAGAAGCAAGGCAAAGCATGGAAATTCTCTATAACTGTAAGAAACTAAATTGAGTGAAATTTGATTTGTCGGTATGCGGTCCTACTTCTCACATCAGGGCAGTTGACACATTCAAGAAGGGGAGGAAAAATAAGACACAGATGCAATCGCTTCACCATCAAATATGATATCTATGAAAACGTTGCATTCTGATCTATTACAAGATAAGAAGACAATCAAGCAACACAATTAAAGCAATTCAAGAAATAGGGAGAAGCAACTTAAATCCATAAATATTGATCAATTAAGGTTCTTGATTACAAGAACCGGTCCCTTCTGAAGGTGATTTCCTGGAACACCCATGCAAGATTCTCAAGAACTGCAGGGCAGAGAGGGAGAGCAAGCATACTTTTCGGCGCAATGAAGTAGGTACATATACACGAGTTTCTTGACCTCCAGCGACTGCGACGCCACGTTCTTGACGACCTAAAGAAGTCAAACACCCGAGGAATTCATCGACATCAATTCCACGAGGGTCGGTTTAACAAAAGAGGCGGACGACTAGGAAGAAAGGGGGACTGAGAGCAGAACAGAGCGGATCAAGACCTGCGGGTAGTGGTGGGAGACGTCGGCGCCCTGGGCGAGGAGAGCCAGAAGGCGCTTAAGGGCGTCCACCTTCTCGGAGTCGAAACGGCTATCGAGAAGGGGGGCGATGTTGACGTCATCGGGGTCGTCGTAGTGGTGGGCGTCGGTGCCGATGCGGAGCACCAGCGACGACGCCTTGCTCAGGCTCTCAGCCGTTGCTCCGAACTGAGGAATCATCGCACCTCGCGTACCTCCACCTCCCGGCGGAATTCACACCCCGCTCGTCTTCCGGCCGTGGCAAGACGCAACGAGAGGGAGAGAACGACATCATGGGGCTTTAAGATGTGCGAACAGGCTTGATTGTAGCTTTAAGAGTCGTACTGTGCCTCTAGACGGCGAGATATCTACCGCTATCTCCTGTACCGTCGAGTATTACCAGGAAGACGATCTGTGTGACCCGGGTCGGATCGGGATCGAATGGGAAGGCTAAATCGGGTCGGCCCCAGCCAGATCCGTTCTGTTTATGGGCTATGAAATCATGATCCTGATCCGATCCGATCCATTGGGCCTATAATAAGATCCAACTAATGATATCCGTGATAAGTTTCCTCAAATGCAAATAATACAAATAATATTCAAATTTTATAAATAATCGTGGATTCTTCATATTGTAGATATATATATATATATAGTAATTCTTGCGTAAAATTATAAAGATATATTTTTTGTTATTTTTCACATGCATGAGAAGTTTATATACGACATAGTAATCAAAACATAATTAGATTTTGGAAAAAAAATTTGTTATTCTACTATTTCGTAAATGAAACCACCAATATATTTATTAATGTTAGATTATTATTTATTATTGATGATATTATTTTAGTTGATAAGAACATAGATAAAATTAATTATAAACTTGAGTCACGAAGGTAATCATTAGAAACTAAATGTTTTAGAATAAGTAGTACTAAAACTGAATATATATATATATATATATATATATATATATATATATATATATATATATATATATATATATATATGAGATACAGTAATTCTAGGAATAGATAAGAGAATATAATTAAATTAGATATTCATATTATTTTAGATCAATTATTTAATAAGATAGAGATATCAATAAAAATATTATTTATATAGTAAAAATAGAATAGTTAAAATAGTAAAGAGCGTCGTTATAGAATACTTTTGAAAATTAAAAAATATAAGATAATTATGAGATTTATAATATTTTATAGATTTGAGTATTGAGTAATTAAGAAACAACATATTAAAAAATTGTTATTACCAATATGAGAATGTTGATATTGATGTTTAGATTTACTAGAAAAAATTAAAAAAAAATATAAGATAATTATGAGATTTATAATATTTTATAAATCTAAGTATTGAGTAATTAAGAAACAACATATATAAAAAAAATATTGTTGCCGATATGAGAATGTCGAGATGGATGTTTGGAGTTACTAGTAAAGATAGAAAAAAATATTTTTATTTATGAACAACTAGATATCATTTTGATAGAAAATAAGATGAGAAAATTTTATTTAAAATAGTACAAAAATATGCTTAAGAGACCTACGGATACAATAATCAAAAGATGATGTGAGATAGAAAATAATATTTTTTTTATTTATGAATAACCAGATATCATTTTGATAGATGATAAAATGAGAAAAAATTATTTAAGATATTACAAATATATACTTAAGAGTCCTTCGGATATGATAGTTAAAAGAGATGAAATGATTAATATGAATAAGAAATGAGAGAGAAAGATATACAAAAAAAATTAATAAAATTTATAAAAAATAAATAAATATTTTAAACTTAATTTTAAGTATGTCAATGACGAAAAAAAAAAATCTACCTAGTCAACCTAAAATAATTGAGGGTTACAATCATTCTTTTTGTTGTTGTGGGAGTATTAGTTATAGCAATAATAGATTATTATTTGAGGATGACCCAAGTGGCTTATGTAAACATCCACTTTGCATTAATTAATAGATCCTTATTTGCTTTGGTTTTTCCTTCTTTCTCATCATCTAACCATATAATTTATGATTTCTCCAAACCGGTCATCGTGGATAATTGAATAACCGCGACAACAATTATTTGTAGATCTCCACTAAAATAATTGAGACAAAACAAATATAATTGAATATTAATTTTAGCCACAATCTAATTAAATCTTATAATCTTGGATTGGAATAATCTATCTTTTGTCAGAATTACGTAAGTCAGCTTATGGTGTAACGATAACGATGATGATGATGATGATGATGACATGGATTTCACATCATCTTATGCTGTGTTGGTCCCATCCACAACAGGACTCTCTCGCACATGCAGCTGCGTACTCGCAGCTCTCGGGTTGGAGGCGACGCTGCAAGAGAACATGGGTTGCAGGTGAAGGCCACCATCCTCAGATCATGTGCAGGAATCGTCTGAAGAAGCTGGTCGTCTGCAAGCTCCATGCCTGCGGTCTCCATCGTCATGCAGAAGCTCTGTGCATGTTGTTTCACTTCCTTTGTGCGTGTGTGTGTGTGTGTGTGTGTTATAGGTCGTTCACTGGTCACCCACACACAGCTGGGGATGTCTCTGAAGCATAGGTAGAAAGGAGGGAGGCACATGGAAGATCTCTGTGTAAGACTGCTGCATGATAGATAGGCCCAACCCCACTCCGAAAGGCCACTGTGTCCTCCTGTCAACGTTATTTCACTCGTTCCAACAACAGTTGTGAGATCTAACAGTGTCAGATGAGTTGTTCTCAAAATATATATTTTTCTTAGATTTAATGGGAATTTTATATTGATAAATATCGAGAGAATCTAATGATATATGCATTTGAATCTAATTTATAACTTAATATTGAATTGATGTGCTTACACTTATGACGGGGCTAAAATGACGATTAAGACGCATGATATGTTAAGCAGCTGCGGGCTACATGCTCCAGTTTTGAGCTGCAGCCACTTCAACTGCTGCCTTGATTGCTACTGCTGCTGCTGCTACTACTCGGACGCGTGCAAACTCCCGCAAGCCTTCTACTTCTTCTTCGTCTCTTGGGCGGAGGGATCACTCAAAATAAAGACGCCATGGGAGATAAGGTGGAGGTGGGGGGGAGTTCAGACGCGGAAGTTCTTGCCGGAGAAGGTCTGGCCGAACTGCCAGGAGGCGGGGGCGATGTTCCAGGAGGTGGAGGTGCGGTGGTCGCTGCCGGTGACGCGGAAGGAGAGGGACTGGCCGACGAGGACGGCGTTGGACTGCCAGTTCTGGCCCCAGTTGCGGGACATGGCGATCCAGCCGGAGCGGGTGCCCTTGACGCTGGCGCGGACGATGTCGCCGGCGCCCGCCACGTTGGTGATGAGCACCAGGTTGAAGTACTGGAACCCGTTGATGGTGAACCGTATCCCGCCCGACTTCCTGCACGGCACCCTGCGCCACAAGTTCCATCGTCAGATCAATGCGTCGAGCACTTGGAGCATTGCGTCCGATCGTAGTGGAGGAGGGCGGAAGACGGCGTCGAACCGAACGGTCTGTGAAGGGTGGCCAGGGGGGCACGTGCCGCTGTCGACTGCACGGTCTCCCATGCTCACGCGGTTTGGGGACGCGTCTTGATTGTTAAAATGCGTGTGAGAGACACGGATGGTGGGACAAGGAGTCACGGGCGGGAGAGAGGAGGGGATTGGGTGGCTGGAGAACATGTCATGTATGTGGTCACCAACGAGGGACCATTAAATGCGCCTTTCAACATCTTTCGAGTCTTTCTAATGACGCTTATTGGTTTATATTGTGATCCAATCGCAACTTTGTTGTCGATTTAATTACATGCCAAAACTGGGTAAACAACACTCGATGGCTTAATTAAGGAAGCTAAGTGTGGTACGGATGAGGCAATGCGGGAGCGGGTCGTGTCCTCCCTGAGAATGACAGTCCAACTAGTGGTGGGGAAGAAAACGAAGACGTTTAACTATGGCTTACTACTGGTTGAAAGGGGGTGATGTGATTGTTGTGTGGAGGGGATCTACGATGGGAGAGGAAGAGGCGTAGGTACCTGCGAAAGGAGACGGGGACGATGCCGGCGCGGTACTCGGCGATCTTGAGGAACATGGGCATGGCGAGGTCGAAGTGGGGGCGGGGCGGGTTGCACCAGCCGCCGTTGTCGGAGGGGAGGGCGTAGTTGGGGGGGCAGAAGTTGGTGGCGGTGATGAAGATGGAGGGGTTGCCGCCTTTGCACCACCGGGGGTCGTCCGCGCACTTGATCTCGAAGCAGGCCCCGCATCTCAGCCCGTCGTTGTACAGCGCAGTGCTCAGCGCCGCCGTCTCGACGCCGTACCCCTGGCTGTAGAGGTTCCCATACCCACACGCCCCTCCTGCAACCAGCGACGGAGTCAAACAGGCAAAATGGAGGTGGGTGGCGAGGGGAGGGAGGCGAGAAGGGGCGTACCCATGGTTCCGGAGGCGTCGCTGCCGCCGTAGAAGGTGGCGTGGGCGGTCTGCCAGGGGCCGCCGGTGTAGACGCCGGGGATGCGGGCGTCGGCCAGCAGCGCGGAGGAAGCGAGGACGAGGGCGACTGTTACGGCCAGGGCGTGGCGGAATGCCATGTGTGAAGGGTGAGAGAGAGAGAGAGAGAGGACAAGGGGAGGGTGAAATGAATGAGTGTGGCAGGAGAGACTGGGGAGGACGGTGGGCTATTTAAAAGCTAGTGAGGTGAGGTGAGGTGAGTGTGAAGACTGAGGAGGAGGAGTAATAATAGCAGAGCAGTGAGTGAGTGAGAAGGCATCAATGCCCCTTCTCTTATGGCGAAGTAAACAAGAGAGAGTAGAAGAAGCATGACAGAGGAGAGAGAGAGAGAGAGAGCACAAAGTTTGGAGGGTAGCTGGTGAGGTAGATACTGCTACTCTCCTATTGCTGCTTGGCAACGGCAACGGCAATGGCAATGGCAATGGCAATGCGAAGACTGTACCGCTTGGACTGTTGCAGAGATGTGGAACCAAGCAAGTGATGGTTGGCGAAGGGGAAGAGAACAAGGCGAGTAGAGGAGAAAGGAACGGAGCAGGGAAACACCACAGTTGCAGTGGAGCCGTGGGGGCCACCCTCATCTGCTGGGAACAAAAGAGGAGCAATCTATCTTAGATCCGTTGCTTTGGACCGACCCGCCCAAGCCGGGTTTAACCCCGTCCCGGCTCAGCACACACCCCCCAACCTTTTTTTTTTTTCTTTTGGGTCTTTTTTTTCGTGAAGTGTCCAAGTTTTCAGTTTTTCTTATTATATTTTTTTAATATCCTAAATATCTCTTGTCATCTAATTATCTTCGTCTTGCCACCTAAGTATCATCTTTGCTTTGTCCGTCTCCGTCTTATTATCTTTGTCTTGCCATAAGTCTTTTTCATATGGGTTTCTAGTCTCGTTCTCGTTAAGCCTCTAGTCTACTATTCTTCTTATCGTCGATCGATCATTTTATTTTTAATCATGATTCTTCTTCTTGCTATCGTCTGTGATGCCAACAGCCTCTCGTCGTCTTCTATCTCCATGCCTCCTTTCTCATCCCTTATCTTGTTATCATTGGATAACGATATGGTCTTATAGAAAATAATGATAAAAGGTATTTTATGATATTATAAGAAAAAGATACATCAAATAAAAAACTAAAAGGTGAGCGTTATAAGAAAAAAAATTAACCTATCAAAAGAGCAACACTTTGAGCCCCTTCGTCTCACTAAAAGAAAGGATACTCTGAAATGCAACATGTAGCCGTACGAATGAATGACAATTGTGATGGATTAACATACTATTGTGCTATGTCAACAATATATATTTTACATATCATACGTCTAATAATAATAAGAAGTTATATATATATATAATTAGTTGGTTTTATATTGACGGAGAAAGTGACAGCTTATTCATTATCACTAATCGCAATGCATCGCCTGCACTTAATTCTCCACTCAGCTCCAATCACAATTTCCAGAGATTGGCTTAATTATTATTCCCACACTATAAAAGGTATATTTTTATACGATAAAATTAGTCATTCACTTATTTACATATTAATTTTCTACTTCGTCCTAATTCCCAACTTAAATACGTTATGATTTTAATGTGAGAAGAAGGTCCCCTCATCCATTCTCTCTTTTAAGCTCGTTGGTTTGAGGTGATTCACATCTCAAATTATAGTTAGGATCCTCATCTAAGAAACGAATTATGTGCACAATTATCGAGAAATAATTCGCGAACCCTCTTTGTGTGTTTTGTTCCTTCGTTATTTTTTGATTTCATAGGATGCAATTTTCAAATACAATATTATCGAGAAATTAGAACAATCATATGGAGTGAAGATCTTATTTCTAAGATCATATTTTATGATAAATATATTACGATTCTTACTGTGAACCTTTTTTTTTTTTTCCTTTCTTCGTGTCCATCTATTAGGGTTTTATCTTGTATATACTTAAATACGAAGATGATGACAGATGGATAAATATTGATATCTCATTAATGTGATCGATAATTCATCGTCATGCGATTAACATCTCATTATCATGTGATCGATAACTCATCGTCATACGATTGACATCTCACCATCAAATGACCGATAACTTATAGTTATTTGGAAAATATGGCAATCGATTCAGCGCCGCTAAGTCAGTTTCATGTGAATTGACTTAGCCTAGCATTACCTCGTATTTTTCAGATTTGATATTATATGATCGCAGGAAATACATAACCATTTCGAACATTTAACTACAACCTCGAAGACAATAATTTTAGATCTCACTAAGACCCGAACCCGCTAATCTCATGTCGGATTCGGATGATGGGATCAATAGTACCACTCGTTGGATTCTCTGTTACGAATAATGATGATATGAAACATTTGATAAGCCTCAATTATTGCTGATGTATGAAACTAAATGATGAGAAGAATTAATAGTACCCACCTCTAATGGTCGGCTGTGTTCATCCATTGTTGGCATGTGCTTAAGGAAACACACCACATTGGCGAACCACAGGTGGCCGGTGATGGTTGAACCGAAGACTCCGATCTCTACATAGAGAACAACAACGGTTAGCCTTAACCCGACCTCACTAGAATTAGGGTTAGACTATCATCAAATTGATTAGTCTTACTCCATCGATGACCATATCATAGTAGTAATTCAATATAATACGGGAGATGATTATATCGTAATAGCAATTCAATCTAATACGAGAAAGAGAGAGAGAGAGAGATGGGGAAGACATTCCCGAAAGTTGCATTTGAGCTATGAAGAGTATCGTAGTTTAAGTCGTAGTGGAGTGTAATCAAAGCACCTCGTGTTCACGTCAACGCTCAGTTTGCTCCTCCTATTTCATCTTTCTACAGGACTCTCAAAAGTCGTGAACTTGTCATCGAAAAGAGACTTATATCACTATCAAACAATAATAGTATTTTAAATTAAAAATAAATTATATATTATCCAATATAATTAGTTATCTTTAGCATCGTAATCTTTATATTTTTAAAAATTATATTGAGATCTCTATATTTATAAAAGTTAAATATTTAATCTCGTTGTTCTAATAATTTTTTTTTAAGCTTATAAAATTACTTTTGAAATCCGATCTTAATGTTTTACTTTGATAAATATAATAATCCCAATGTAATTAGTTATCTAAATTGATTAAAAGAATAATTTTCTAATAGATATCTACATCACAAAGGTCAGGCGAATGTAAGTATCTATTAAGATTTAGAGGGCGGATTGAGACACAGACCAGCGAAGTAAATTACCCCCCATCTAAAAGGATCGGTAGAGACGTGTGTGTGCATGTGATCTCCCATCCGCCCACATCCAAGCCAAGTTTGCTCCTATACTGAGAGTTTGACGTTGAGATTGGAGAGAGATCCCTGATGAATAGTGTTCATACAACCTAAAAGCTACTCGAAAACGAGTCACATCACAACCACCACATCATCATCATCATCTTCGTCTTCCTCGTCGTCGTCGTCCTCCATGTGGGGGGAATAATCTGGCTGTCCCCTCCTTGCTCTGCTGCATACGTCCCAAATCCATGTGCTTCCTTATCTCCCTGCACAACATCTCTCCTTAAAATAATGGTGTGCTTTCGGCTCTCCATCCTCGCTTCCACAAGACATCTCCTCTACCACATGGGGGAGACGGGACACGCATGCAGGTGATGAATGAGCTCTCTCTGTCTCTCTCTCTCTCTCTCTGCCATTAATGCGCACAGCGGCATCATCACGTGAGTGAACCATCCCTGCACCGTTAATGGCAGAAAGTGCATCATATTGCTGGCGAGCTACATAAAAGATTTGATCCTTTTCCAATTGTTCTAATATTTACATAATATTAAAATCTCAACGATGCATATCAAAAGCACACCTTCGAACAATTAGGATTAGGCCATCGCTGCTTCTTTTCCGCATGTGGTTGCGCAGTAGCATGTCGCATCTCGTTTCCCTCTTTCCGTTGTTTAATGATCGATTGCAGTAATATCCACAGCCCTATTTATCTTTCTTTATTATTTAGGTTAGACTTAATTTACCCTTATATTTAACCTTATTATTATTATTATTATTGAAAAGACATGGGGGAAAGCGGACGGCTCATCTTGATTGATGATGGGACGTCAGGCAGGTAGGCAGGCATGCACGCACGTGACTCATGGGCTCGACCGCACACCTCCTCCGTCCTCTTCTCGGAATGGTTCCATCGAATTCGAATTCAGAGTCGGAAAATTGAGGTTCAGAAATCGACCGTCTCGATTTTTTTGATTTACAAACCGACTATTGTGGTTCCTATTTCGAATTGTAATAGCATTAATTCGATCGTTTAGTTCGATTTGATTCCGGTTCGAACCGGAAGCCCGAGAGCCCAGTTTAGCTTTGTCGCACCAAGATGAGGCCCATTGGACTTTGATGCAACAAGATTATGCCACATGGATATTTCTAATCGATGGATGACAAAAGAGTAGACAGTGAATGGTTCACTCACATATTTGCAGGATCAAATGGGATCATATGTTACATGAAATAAATGTTTCAGAGTAACCAATACAGCATAAAAAAAAAAAAAAGGAAAAGAAATGTAGTAGCATAAAGACATCTAACTTAGACAGCTATGTATTGTTGGCATCTGTTTCCCATAACTCCACCAAAAGAATCGAGTTAAACGTGTGAGAGATGTCACCGGTTGCGATCACATACGAATCTGCTTTCTTTTCCCACCCAATCCCGGTTGTTTCGGAGGAAACATCGATCGTCATGTACAAATGGCCACAGAAAGCTCTCGTCCTCGTCAATTCTCAAGGAGAAGAACTCCCTGCTGGCTCCAAAGAATAATGGTGTGAGCGAATAAATAATACACGGTTTGCGTCAGCAACCTTTTTCACTTTGGGCGTGTCTTTTAGTGTTTGTGGGGGGATGGATCTATCTTTACATTGGGTCGGTCATTGGCTTGTTAACAGAGGAGCAGGTGGCTTCAGCAGGAGCTTGGCTTGCTTCTGTGACCAGGAGGAGTGGGCGGAGAGGACCCGGTCCAAGAGCTCTTGAGGGACCGGTTCTCCCCTCCTCTGCTGCGGGGAGATCCTTGCCGTGTGCACCAGCGTCTTCCACTTGTCCTGCGCACGACAACAAGAAACGAAACATTTCACCACGATTGGCACATGGCACGCTACGCTGCCCACCCGAATAATTTAAATTCATTGCCCATGGAATCATGCATGTTGGACACGAGGCGGTTCGTCCCACTGCTAGAATTAAGACTACAGCCTGGTTTGTCTCTATCCTGCATTAAACAACTCCAGTCCATCTTAGCGTAAGTCAGACGTATTATCACAAGCCAATCGCGTGACGGCAGCACCAACCGTGCGGATACAGCTAACTTTCCTACCACCGTCCACCGACCCAAAATAACAGATAAGGATGTAAAGAACAGACAAGGATGTGTAGTCAAAACGTTGAAGTCAAAAAGAACCAGCGGTTGGCTATCCTTCCTAGCAACAACACTCCCATCATGCACGCAGACGTTGGCCTAATATTGTCATGGGTAACCAATCGAGATAAGAACACATTTGATTGATTACCTTAAGATCGACGTAAGTCCGGTGCTTTGCGTTCTCGAAGGCCCGGAGTTTGACGTCCCGCCACCTGAAGAAATCGATACACACAGAGCAATAAGAAAGTGATCTATGTAGTCATGTCAGCGTGTAGCAGAAGCGATGCACACCTTCCGGTCCCGAGGTTTTCGACGGCCAGAACAAGGGCTTCTACTTCGGCGACGGAGAAGGGCCTCCGAACCCGGCGCTGAGGAGTTTCAGACCGCTTGGGCTTGTTGCCGAGTGGAACCATGGCCAGTGCCTCGACATCCATGGGTGGTACAGCAACCAGAGCTAGTGCACTTGCTGTTGTTTTCTCCGGCGATGATGGATCGATCGGAGAGTGAAATGAATCGTGATCCATCTCAGGGCAGGTCTGTACAGATTCCGTGGAGTCAGGTCCCCTCTGATCTACAGCAGCAGCAGCAGGGGCAATTGGCGGCATCCTACAAAATGTTCACAGTATATTAGCTTATTTGGTTGGAACAAGTAGCTATGACGATTACGACACGGCAAAGAAAGCAGATCACCGCCCCAGTAAAAGTTCATTCTTTCTCATTTTACTAAACTAAGGGGGTTGAATTGTATGTGCCATAAAAATTGGTCTTATTATAGGACATTTCATATAAATTACTTGAATAACAATGAGCACAAAAATGCATGCTACCAGAATTCACAACCATAAGGGAAGAAGATTTGAACAAAATGCATTTCTAATGAAAAAAAAATGCAAAATTTAATTACCTAGCAAGTGGTTCAGGCGCACAAGCAAGACCAAGGAAATCAGGATCTTCGGAACTAGGTGGTGGAACGAGAGCTTCTTCAGGATTTGGCTCCATTGTAAAACTTAGATTATCCAGTTTATCACCATAGGTAATCCCAGCCTGGCGCAGGGTCTTGTTGTCATCTCTAACCTTCTTTCCTTCTTGAAGAACACCAACACGGGGTCGACCTCCAAGGATAGCAGTAACAGCTTCCAATACTGTCCTCTGCATAATAATTACAAGAAGACGTAAACCAGAGTTAAAACACAATGTTCTGGAAAAGAAAATGTTGTTCGACTGAGTAGTCTGCTTAATTGAAGTAAATGGAAAATTATTTTCCATGATTGATGATTCTCAAGTCCGATTCAAAATCTAAAACTGAACACATTGAAAATACTTTCTTTTTCTGTAAACTAAATCAGGTACATGTTATCAGAAACTTGTAGCTAATTACCACATCCTTTTGTGACTTTTACGACAGTCAATCATCAAAGTACAAATCTATATGTTGTAATACAGTCCATGGCTGTCAAAAGAAATCTAATAATAACATTGAAGAAATGCACAATGACAGTGTTATGACAAGAGTACAATAATATTGTATACCTTCAGGGAACCAACCGTAGCAGTTTCAGGAATCTCAATAACAAGTTCAGGCACCTTAAAAGACTTGATGCTGAGTTTCACTGGAGCAAAAAAAAGAGAGACAAGATAGCACCCATTAGGACCTGATCATCATGTCGGGATCAAAATGAAAAACAACATATAATCCAACTATTTACCATGGTAGTCTGGCGATTCATAGCAACAATTTTGTCCTGTCGTTAATGACGATGCACCATTTGCTGCAAACGTAAAAAAATGAATCGTCTCAAAATTCAGAGGTACCCAAACTGGTGCATGTAGCATGTCAGTAGCATATATATATATATATATAGATAACAAACCTCCACACAAAGTGGCATGTGAATCGTCTGTTTCTAACTTGATCCTGCTACTTTCAGACATTTTTGACAGGCCTTCACCATATATCCCTCCATCATAAGGTGATACCGGGCAATGATCAAACAACTTCCTTCTCTTGAAGGAGCTCCTCTGAGTTCTTTGGCGAGTATAACACATTCTTTTGCCTCTTAAAGCCGGCTTCTGTTCTACATCTGAAATGAAAAAGGGAATTAAGCTTGCTGAATGTAGATGTGAGAGCTTACTACCTGTCATGTCACCAAGCACAAGAGGAAAACATCACACGTACCGTAGTTAGATGTCCCAGCATCCTGCAACACTGTTGGAGCTACTTTCCGGAGTTTAGATGACATAAGCTTCCTTATCCTACGATCACCTATACGCGGCATCCTAGAGGTTTTATTAGCAACGGGAGTAGGGTGAGTGCATCCAGAAGAATTTTCGTCATCATCTTTATCTGCAGCAAGATCCATACCATCTTCCTGCTTCGGAAAGGAATAATTACGAGAAATATTGTTCCTAAATAGGGGAGCTTCAACACTGCTGTCAGAGCTAACCAAAGGAGGTTTGACATCCATAACCAACGGATCATCCAAACTATACTTATATGGAGCATTCCTGTCCATGAAATTTCCAGCCACCTGTTGCTCAGCTACTAGTAATTTCTTGCCCCCATCTTCTTTACGGTCATATGATTCCACAGAACTAGAAGAAAGACTACCCTTGATACATTTTTCAGCAGCAGCACCAACACCATGTTCAATTCTACTACCATCACCTCCGATAGCATCCTCATCTGATAAATCAGATTTTATGAAAGGAGAAGCAGGTCCCGATGATGTATCTTTCGGGACATTTGAGTTCTCCTTCAACTTATATGTGATATGTTTTTCAAGGGCATTTTCAGGACTGAACACAGCCTCATTACAGCTTAGCCAATCAAAACCTTCACATTTCAGTGACTTCTCTTCATCTATTTGCTCTTGTTTAGCAGTATCCCTTCCTGCAGCAGCGTTAGACGTTCCAGTACTGTTACAAGGAGACGGAGAGCTTTTAATTTCTGACAACAATTTGCCTGCAATGGTGGCAAGCAAGTCGAATGCATACGTCTGGTTGTCCTCGACCTTCTTTCTTGCGGATCGCTTTCCCTACAGATGTACCATGATGAGTTGCACAGAGCCCAAATGCCAACCAAGAACTAAAAGAGCAAATTGGGGCTACAAATTTACCCTAGCTGATCTCGGTAAATGCGGCATCGCAGGGGCCCGGTAGCCACCGCATGCATAATCCAACCTCTTCTGCAACACCATATCCCAAACACAAAGGACAGGATGAAACTCACCAACTGCAAAAGAGAAGCAACACTGAGTTCACAATCTGCCGTCAATTCAGAAAAAGCAGGCAGCAAGGCCTCGACGAAAGGTCGATCATGCAAAATCCATGATTCGGATCAAGAGGAATTGCCAAACATCGGCGAATTCAAGAAACAAGAGTAGAAATTTCCCGCAGATGTTTTCCACGAAAGATGCTGCAAATACACGTTTTTCTGCAGGAAATCAAAATCCCCGATTACCTCTCGATCTGAATCGAATAACCCAGGAAAGCTACATCTCCAACCAACCCTTCGACCAAATGCCCCCATTTTTGGAGTTACCGGAGGAGGGAATTGCTTGGGGAGTTACGAGAGATCAAAAAGGAAACCGCGAGCTACATCTGCTTAGCATCATCACGTAATATCAAAGATGTGCCATAGCTTGCAGGCATCGGAAACCCAAAACCTCTCACACCGCCATCCAGCGAGTAATTTATACCGACATCAAAAATAAGAATAGCAGGCATCTTCCTGAATTACAATCGAGCAGAACAAAAAAAAAAAAAGAAAAAGATTTATGATTAAAAATTACGAAGTATTTTTCCCATCCCAAGGATAATCTTTAAAAAATAACGAAAACCTGGAACGAAGCGATCAAGACAAAAGCCACAAGCAAGGGGATGCGAAAGGCTCAACGAATTCGTGTTCCAGATCCAAGAAGAAAAGAAACGCAACGAGATCGAAGTAAATCTGTGTGCTCGAGATGAATTGCGCAGGCGAAGATCGGATCGCGATCGAGTTCCACCGAATTCAAACGAGAAACGCCAAAACTTTTCATCGACATCCGGATCGCTTCCCTCACGAGGCAACCAGGAGAAACTCAAGGAATTAGGCACGGAAGGGCGTAAACCAGGCAGATTTCACGATTTTGGAGATACAAAATGGACAAAAATCGTAGCTTCCGACACCAACAGAAGAATCATGCCGCGAAATGGAACAGAACTCCGTCTGCTCACCTTCCGAAACAGCAAGTGGGACTATCTCCTCGTGAAGATCTCAAATTGCCATCGGATCACCGGGAAAGCGCCAAAATTCCCGTTCGAATTAGAGCGGAAACGAGATCGGAGACTCTCGAGATGCCCAGCTCCAGATTTCAATCGCAATTCGCATCCAAATCTCTCTTCGTCGATCCCTTAAATTCTTCCGAAGAATCGCTCTTGCGAAACGAAAGAAACGAACCCCCTCGCCCTCTCTCTCTCTCTCTCTCTCTCTCTGCTTTTATCGACGGGCAGAACCCTTTTACGTCTCATTTCGCTTAAACCCCGCGGTTATACCTTTGACCCTGACAACCGGCGCTTCCGGTAACGCTCCCGTCGGCGCCACCGCCAGTGCCCGGTCGGCCAACCCAACCAGGACCAACCATCCCCCTCCTCTCCCATCCGCTCCGATCTCCTCCACGTGTCCACCTCTGGGGATCGTACGGCGACGGACAAAGCAAGCGACTTCCCACGGTTTTGTGCGTTGAAGACGACTCAAAAGCTTGGTCAGAAACGTGACATCACCGCGTTTCTTCCGGTAAGTATGCCTTGCGGACCCCATCCACGAGTTACCCGTCGACCTACCTGCATAGTGATTGCCACTGGCGTTGAAACCATGCGGGTCCCACTCCGTGGCACCTAAGCTAACATTGACGGCTTTTGGTCGGGTTTAAACTTGAACCGCTTTTACTGTTCCCAGAGAGCTGAAAGGGAAACGATACTAAAGATAAATAATCATATACAACATTTGTTTGTAACGGTTAGGATAAGACTTGCAATTATTTGTGAACCGGTAATCGAAGGAGGGAATTCGTGGATGGATGTTTTTCTCTAATTTCCTTATTTAATATAATAATTATAAAACGTTTTTTTAGTGGTTGGGGTTAATGCGAAGGTTTCAATTTATATTCCCTGCATTTGGACAGTAAATCGAAATCGTCGTTTAGCAAAAGCTAATATTGGATGCAAACTCTTTCGTACGGTGGGTGTATCGCAATCCGTCCCGTGATCGGGCCCTCACATCACTTGACGAAATTACCCTCGTGGCCGGAAGCAGTCTCCACGTGAGAGGGCTACCGTCGTCCTTTTGGTCCGGAGGAATTCTCCACTGAGGGGTGCGTTCGCTGGGCCGTCGATTTCGACGCCAAGGGAGCGAGAGATGACGTGGAGGAGACTCAGCCACTGGATCGGACCGGTCGGACCTGAATCGGAATACGGTTCTGACATCAAGCTCGAACCGAATCGGAAACAAGTCTGATGTGTCAACGAACAATGTTCGGGTCGTGGTGGAGACCGTGTCTTCGTACTCGACGACGCGGTTTAGCGGTGTGGATCAATCATTGGCGGCTTTATACTGCGATTGCATTAGGTTATTGATAAGCCAGCTGGGGAGTAGATGGGGTAGGGGGGGGTTTAAAGCCGCAGGCCACGTGCCACGGGGAATCTTGCAACGTGGAGGCATTACCTCAGGGGTGCATGAACAACGTGCATGAACAACGTGCATGGGTAGCTTTGATGTATGTTAATGGAGTGTTTAGCTGTAGGGGTAACTTTGGTGTATGTTAATGGAGGGTTTAGCTGCAGGTAATCACGTGCTACGTAGATAGACGTGGTTTATTTCGACAGGCGGGTGGGGCACGGGATCCGCGGCAGCCAAAATTGAAGGGTCACTTCACGGGAAACCGTGTCACGTGAACCGACCCGTCCACATGCGCTCACCAAATACAAAATGCTATGGATGAGATCGCCATCGATGGAATCTCCACTTGCTTACCGCCTCGCCCCTCGGTTGGACTCCGTCGTCGTCTTACTGCTGCCGTGAGGGGAAGGTACTCAAATGGGAGCTTCTTGCTGCACTTCTCGTTCGTCTCCCCTGACGCGCTTCCGCCGTCGTCCTCCTGCACGCTAGCAAAAGCTTCGTAATGTTCGCCTGCTCTCACCGTAATAATTTTCTATTTTTATTCAATATAAAATAGAATTACCATACACACGAATGTTTTTTATGTGCTTGTGCGGATTAATCTTGTTCTGTCCAATAATAATGACGGACTAATCTTTGCATCGACTCTTTGGCTTTATCATGTGCGTGAATCCGTTGACTCTATGTTGAACATGATCTCTGTTCACATGTCGGTGACCTTCCTCCTCCATGTGAGGTGTGGTATCTGTAGCTGTCTCCGCTAACCATCAAATCAAGACACCTCTCCTCCTTTCCCAAATAAAAGCTTAACACCAAGGTTTTGTGGTGTTCTGTTTCGGACATTTATTTCATGGTGGGCTCAACATATTCTTGATGGGACTACATCAGGTTTCGATCATCTAAAGCAACATTGGTACCATCGCTCCATACTTGGCTCAGAAAAGGATAAATCATTATAACTGGATTGCCATAATAATTTGATCCTGGTGCGACTTCTCAAGGTATAAATTTGATATAAAGGAAAATTTCGGTGAACAAGACTTCCACTGATGCACGATGTGACAATGATCAATGTCCATAACCTTGTGCAGGAAAAGAGAATTGTTCAGACTCAAATTTGGATCACCTATGTCCAAATCAAAGGCATTGGACATGCCAAACAAAGGCCAGAACTGTTTGCCACAGGCCGAACTAGTGGCAGGGAGAGTTTATTAAAGAGTGAGATGAGTGGTGGAAGGTAGAACCGAGAGAGGCGAGCAACCTAATCCTCATTCTTTATGTAGCGGTGGTGGTGACATATCAGCATCATCAGCAATCACCTTCGACCCTCTAATACCACATATCAAGTCCCGTTGGTTTCTTCTGCCTGCTTTCTCTGCACCAAAAATTTCAGATGAGGAATCTCCTATTGGACCACCATATGCATTAGTGACTGGTTTGGTTGTGCTCAAAAGTTGCATTGTTTATTCATGTGTGGCACTTGAGAATTCCAGTGGCTGTTCATTATTCTCCCAAGCAATAGAGTGAGAATGCCATTTGCCTGAACTGCAACACTCGTTTTACCCAGCAAAAACATAAGCTTCGGGCCTCTAATTGAAGGACCTGTAATATGATAACCTGCAATGTGTTGACAAGCAAGACAGAGATCAGTAAAATCAGTAGGGTGCAATGTGTTTTACCCTTATCATCAATAAAACTAAGTGAATCTTGAATTCTCTAGCTGGATTATGATACCTAACTGCTGGCGCGTTCCATGCTCTCTCGCACACACACGACAGGAAGGTTACAAGCTACCTAATAGTAATAGCACATTCGGGGACCAACAAATCATGACTTATTTTGGGTCAAGTCTTAAACCTTTAATAAAATATGATAATGATTTAAAAAGCACTAGGCATCAAGAGACGTCAATATCCCAAAACGCTCGAGGCGCTAGACACTCGCCCGAGCGAAACGAGACGCTCTAAAATATTAAAATATAAAAATATATAATATAATTAAAAATATATTTATTTAAATAAAAATATGATAATAAATTAAATATATATTGTTAACAGTATATTACTTACTATTAATAGTAGTTAGAGGGGGAGAAAAGAATTGTTAACAATAACAGAGGGAGGGATAAAAGAGTCACTAACAGTGGAAACTGACAGAAAGTGACAATAATAACAATAAGAAGGTAATTGTGAGAAGCTGGTAGTAGCAGCGATGGAGGGTTAGTTTAAGACAGCTACAGTAGTGCTGCGAATGACAACAACAATGGTAGCGACGGAAGCTCCAGAGAGCATTTGCTGGTGGCGAAAGAACCTACGATCCTCTCCCTCGATAGTGGAAGGAACTACACATGGAGCGACAACGGAAGAAAGCTATGGGCTCTTGCTAGGTCGTCGGACTTGTCCATCGACGACATAGGAAGACTCGGTTCGTTGCGTCTGCGATGGAGGCAGTAACAGAAAACGTCAATGGTGGAGGTAGAAACAACGCTAGGGTTGGCTCGGGATCACACGGGCATGAAGGGTGGCTTTTGAGGGTAAAAAACAGTGTTATTGAACCAAACCAGACTTAAAAGTCTAGTTCAATTCACTTATTTGAACTGGGCACTCACCCGAAGCATCCACGGGAAATCAAGGCTACAAGTTCACCAAACTTTGGACAACTTAATCATCCCAATCCAGTCTGACATCATGTTGGGCCAAATCCATACTGCTTATTGCATCAGAAATTTAGCAACTGCACCCACATATTTGTTTCAGCTAATAGAACATAAATGTTGAAAACCTAATTTCAACATTCAATACAGTAAAATATTGGTGTTAAGGAATGCTGAGAACAGTTCCTTCAGCTTGTTGTGACTTGTGACTGAACCAACCGAAACCATACCTCCTCATGATGAATCACTTAAACTAAAGAGTGACTTAACATATAAGCTGAATCCAAGTTCACCATTCCTTGCAGCTACGACAATACAAGCATTTCTAACCATTATAATTAGGGAATAAATACAAGATCTTCTCCTCTAAGACTTTCAACCATTGGTTGCCGACCAAATGATAGAGGAATGCTAGCGCAATTGTAACTTCCACCAATATTACATTACAATGACAGTCTACCTGCTACAGTTTTGGGAGCGCACTGCTTCCAAAATATTGAATAACCATGGCTGCCCACTTAGAAGGACAGAAGAAGCCTAAAAATGACACCAACAGCCACGCAGAACACAAATTGAATATCTATTTAACTTGGAGCTATGATATTAGGGGATATCTGTGACTGCTACAATTAATAGGGAATAAGCATGTCAGCAATAGTAAACAATTGGGTTGAAAGAATGAATTGCATAGTATTTAGACCTAAGATATCTTGACAGTTCAGTGTCTATGCCCTAAATCACGGACCAAATTTTACTGGAAGGCACAAGCTACAACTTTTTGAATGAAATTGAGCTCGTAATCAACAATTCACGCTCTCCGCGTTGACGCTATGTTATTCATCTCCCCAATCACAGGCATCAAACCATTTCCCTTTTCTATCCCACTATCTTCGGATTAACACAGCAGATGGTCATCAATCAAGAACATAAACACAACAAAATTTACCACAATATGCCACACAACACAACAACCAGCATAAGATTAGAACCGCAACGTCGATTTCAGATAACTACGGCGAGAAAACAAAATGAGAGTTCGCGAGGATTAAAGTACCCGACGGAAGCGCGGCAAGAAGAACGTGGGCTTGATCGGAGAACAAAAAGAAGGGCGGAGTCCCTGCTGAAAATGAGAGTTCCCCACCGATGCCGCCGGCGCAGGAACGAGACCGTGGTGGGCTTAGGGTTTCCAAGAGAGCGGGAAGTGTCTCCTTCGTCCTATATTTCCGTTATTGGATAACCATTTTGATGGTAATTGTACAAATCACATCTTTAATGATCATTAAGAATAATTAATGAGAAATTCCACGTAATATAAGATAATTATATTATATTTCATTTACTCGTGTAAAATAGTTAGTCAACCCTTTTATTTTGACTCTTTTGATTCTAACAATTAATTTCGTCAAATTACAATTAGCTAATTTTACCGGACTAAATAGTAAAATGGATGAGGAAAATACAACGAAGAATAGGATTGCAGGGGCTTCCCTACAAGTAAGAATATTTAAAAGGACTTTCATGCAAAATTGACAATGAATCCCGCACATGGCAACATTTTGGGCCGGGTTGGTACCCAAACGGGTTGAGCTCTCGTGAACCGGGTCTATCTCAAGATGACAAATGATTAGGGACCAATAATTACATATATGCGTGCAGTGATCTAATAAATATTCTGAAAAATCATTCTCATGAATCATGATAATATAGCTTAGTTGACCTCTTCTTTGTCACGCACATCAACGAAAGCACAATGCACAATATTAATGCACTGTTTTCATAGCTTTCCTTTTTCTACAAAGATCCACGTATAATTGTTCGTGCAGCCATCTGCTGTTTGACCGTCTCGAGGACTCGAACGAAGTTTGACTCTCGACGTCGTCACCAAGTGGCATATCTGTACATATATCTGCGGAAAAGAGGTGCGAAGCTTATACGTAGCCGTAGAGATATAATATCAAAGCCTTATCAGGAAAGCTAACAGCACATGGCATGCAGAGAAAAGAACACATTCTTTGTGATGTGGACTCACTAAACAATCAGAATTATATATATTGATCGATTCATCTTCCTCTTCAATTTCACAAGAATAAATTGTTGCGATATCAACTCATGATTGATCATTGGCTGCAAGAGTTGGGACTTTTCCTACTACAGCAGATGTAAGCAGGTGAGGTGTGTTACCGGTCGAAGTGAGAAGGTAGCGTCCTCCATGACTTGATGCAAACTTTTGGGATCGAATCTGGAATGCAGTCAAAGCCTGTGAATGGAGAAGCCGTCGTCTTCTTCCACACAATTGCTGCGGCAGCTGAAAGGTTCCCCAAACTTTTCTGCGCTTCCGTTGACGAGGAGGAAACCGACCTAGTGCTCCAAAACGCTTTTGTCTTCCGTTGACAGCCGCCTTCAATAATGCACCAAGCCACATGAGAGGTCCTCCTCCAAAACCTTAGTTGTATTATCTTCTCAGCACAGTGGCTGCACTGTGCCGTGAGACGTGGCACGAGACGGCACCTTTCTCGCCTCATTTGCCGTGACCGAGACGACAGCAGCAGCTCCGCCACCTGCTGCATCACTGCAGTCACGAGTGCATGCACCAACGGACGGCGATGGGTTAACCACGCATGGAGAGCAGGTCTAGTGCAGCATCAATGCGAGCGTGGGCGGCGGGACAAGTACGATGCTACCGCCACCGCATCAGCCTAGCAAGGACGACGCGGCCGATGAGCAGAAGCAAGCAGCATGGCGTTCATCCCCCTCAAACACGCACGTCCATTTCTAGAGTTTCTAGACGACAAGTCCTGATGTGGGTACTGTTAGTGTAAACACCTTTTTTTTTTTAGTTAGTGTAAACATCCTTTTTTTTTCTTAGCCGTGACCCGGGAGGTCGTCTCGGCTCGTTCGGGGTCCGAATGGCGGGGATCTCCCTGGGGCGGTACTCGTCTCCACCGGGGTGGTCGGGTGCGGCCTCGGACTCGGGGCGATGCGGCGACTCTTCCCGGGCGGGGATCGCCGGCGCGTCCCGGACGGGAGACCTCGGCTTGATACCTGCACAATGGTCGGGTCCGCTCGACCCGACCCCTCCGACGATCAAGTTAGAGAGATGCGATGGCGGTTGTTTGGGGAATCCAGCCTGACCTCTTCCCTCTGGCTTGAGGACGTTTATAGGGGAACCCGGCATTCTCGGGTGCGCCATCCCGTCGGTCGGGGCCGTATCTCTGATGGCGTCCGACGTCGCTGAGGACGTTGCGTATGGGAACGGGGGATCGCAGGGTATGGGCGAGCTTCAACCGCTACCCACTTCTGTCTCGTCCTACTGTGCTGGGTCACCTGAAGGGCTGCGGGCTCAGTGAGGCTAACGTCCGGACGCAGACCGTTGCCCTCGTTGCTCTCCCTAGGGCGCCGCGCCTGTCCACGTGCGGGGGGCGTCGCCGGGAGTGGGGTTTACCATTTTTTGCCATATCATATCCCCCCCCCCAAAGGAAGCCATGGCTCGGCATCGGACGGTGGGGATTCGAGGCATGGCTTTTGATCGGTAAGCGGCGGTTCTTTTCGTGGGTCGCGATTGGGACTCATGTCCGGGGCGAGCAGGCCGCGCTGCGTAGGTGCTTTGGTCGGGGAGCACGTCTCGGGCGGGCTGGCCGCGCCGAGGAGGTGGTCTCGGGAAATATGCGGCCGAGGAGCACGTCTCGGACGGGCTGGCCGCGCCGAGGAGGTGGTCTCGGGAACATGTGGCCGAGGAGCACGTCTCGGGCGGGCTGGCCGCGCCGAGGAGGTGGTCTCGGGAAACATGTGGCCGAGGAGCACGTCTCGGACGGGCTGGCCGCGCCGAGGAGGTGGTCTCGGGAAATATGCGGCCGAGGAGCATGTCTCGGACGGGCTGGCCGCGCCGAGGAGGTGGTCTCGGGAAACATGCGGCCGAGGAGCACGTCTCGGGCGGGCTGGCCGCGCCGAGGAGGTGGTCTCGGGAAAACATGCGGCCGAGGAGCACGTCTCGGACGGGCTAGCCGCGCCGAGGAGGTGGTCTCGGGAAACATGTGGCCGAGGAGCACGTCTCAGACGGGCTGGCCGCGCCGAGGAGGTGGTCTCGAGAAATATTCGGCCGAGGAGCACGTCTCGGGCGGGCTGGCCGCGCCGAGGAGGTGGTCTCGGGAAAACATGCGGCCGAGGAGCACGTCTCGGGCGGGCTGGCCGCGCCGAGGAGGTGGTCTCGGGAAAACATGCGGCCGAGGAGCACGTCTCGGGCGGGCTGGCCGCGCCGAGGAGGTGGTCTCGGGAAACATGCGGCCGAGGAGCACGTCTCGGACGGGCTGGCCGCGCCGAGGAGGTGGTCTCGGGAAACATGCGGCCGAGGAGCACGTCTCGGACGGGCTGGCCGCGCCGAGGAGGTGGTCTCGGGAAATATGCGACCGAGGAGCACGTCTCGGGCGGGCTGGCCGCGCCGAGGAGGTGGTCTCGGGAAAACATGCGGCCGAGGAGCACGTCTCGGACGGGCTGGCCGCGCCGAGGAGGTGGTCTCGGGAAACATGTGGCCGAGGAGCACGTCTCGGACGGGCTGGCCGCGCCGAGGAGGTGGTCTCGGGAAAAATGCGGCCGAGGAGCACGTCTCGGACGGGCTGGCCGCGCCGAGGAGGTGGTCTCGGGAAACATGCGGCCGAGGAGCACGTCTCGGGCGGGCTGGCCGCGCCGAGGAGGTGGTCTCGGGAAAACATGCGACCGAGGAGCACGTCTCGGACGGGCTGGCCATGCCGAGGAGGTGGTCTCGGGAAACATGTGGCCGAGGAGCACGTCTCGGACGGGCTAGCCACGCCGAGGAGGTGGTCTCGGGAAATATTCGGCCGAGGAGCACGTCTCGGGCGGGCCGGCCGCGCCGAGGAGGCGGTCTCGGGAAGCGTGAGGCAAGATCGTCGTTCTTTTTAGGCGTTGAGAAGTCGTAGTGGCCGTTCTCCACGTCGTTTCCTGCAGCGGCTTTGGGTCCGCATTTATGATAGGGTGTTCGTTGGTCTTCCCTGATGCGAGCGGGTGTGCGGATGAGCTGTCGGCCGCTAGGGGGAGACGAAGGGACGTCTCTTTCGGCGGGTTTTTTCTTACATGAATGGCGTATCCTGCCCGTTTTATGATTTCTGCTGCTGAGTCTTGGACCTCGTCGTTTCTTTCTGCCATCGCACCTTCTCCTCTCCTACGCCACCATCCCACAGTCGCTCCCTCGTCGTCTCTCTTGTTCGTTCCAAAAGCCGGTAAGGAATGTCCTTCTCACCTGTCTCTTCGCCTTCGTCCCTCGACAGAGTTCGGGAGAGCATGCCTCCGTCTTCCCCGGACGAGGAGGCGGCGCGAGCCCTTGAGGCGCTAATGTGGCCGTACGACCTCGACTCGGTGGTGAGCGGGTCGTCGCTGGAAAAGCTCCGGGAGCGTTATTACATCCCGGAGGAGTTTGTCCTGGTTGCCCCTGATCCGGGGCAGCGGTCATACGACCCGATCCCCCGAGGTTTTGCGCTGACCCAAGATGCCCTAGAGGCTGGGTTGCGCCTTCCCCTTCACCCCCTCATTGTTTCCTGCCTATCTCTCTGGCGGATTTCGCCTTCCCAGGTGACGCCTAACTCATGGCGGTACCTGGTAGCGTTCTTAGGGGAGTGTTACTATGCTAACATCACCCCTACCCGAAACCTCTTTCTCTCATGTTTCCGCCTTCTCAAGGGGCCGGGGGGCTATTTCGTGTCGGCCCGGGCTGGCTTTCGCGTCGGGGGAGCCCCTTCGAATAATAAAGGGTGGAAGGGGCGGTTTTTTTACGTTAGCTGGCCGAGGGATTGGGGCTTCGGGGTTCGGTGGGCGGTGAGGGTGATAGATAACACAGTCCCGGACTTGAACGACGAGGAGCGTCGGGATTTGAAGAGGCTTCGGGCAATCCTTCCCGGTTCTCAGGCCATCCGAGCTATGACCGAGGAGTGGCTAGCCGAGGCGGGTCTTAGCCCGGCTTTCGGGGGTATGTTTATAGAGGGTGTTCTCCACGTTTTATTTGTTTCCACAGTTTGTGACGGTTTTGCTTGTCTTCTTCGTAGGAATGAAGCTCCTGTCCCTCCGTGGTGGTCGCTCTTCGTCGGCTTCTTCCCCGCGCCAGTCCGCTGCTTCCCCTCCGCGTTCCCCAGCCGACCCGTTGCCCGGTTCGGCGGGTGCCCCATTGGAGATCCCCGAGGGACGTCCGTCAAAGAAGGCGAGGACGACGGGTCCGGGGAAAACCAAGGCGGGGACCACTCCTTCAACAATCGTGGGCGCCAAGCGGACCACTCGGGAGGAGGGGCCTTCCCGATTTGAAGGGCCTAGCCAGGGGGCGGCCGGGAAGAGGGCGAACCTGCCCACGGTGGATGATCTGTGCGGGCTACGCATGGGGGCCGACGAGCCCCTATGGGCAGCGGTGATGGGCGAGCTTCCGACAGGGGAGGCTTCCGACCCGCTGGTCGCCCGATGGAAGGGGCTGTCCCGAGGGGACAAGGTATGGGCCGGGGGAGATCCCTCGGCCGCCTTCCTTCGAGGCGTGCTCCACCCCGACCTGGCTCGGGACCTGTACACCCTGCCCTCGGAGACCATGCTCAGCAAGGCGGGGAGGTTTCTGACATTGGTAAGCATTTCGCTAACTCCGGGCATCCCTGCGACTGTGCGCTGACCCTTATTTTCTTGTGGCAAGGCCTCCATTATTCGACGGCGCTGATGGACCGAGTGCGCGACGCTGGCCAGATAATCTGGGACTTCAGCGAGCGCAACTCCGAGTTGTGTCGTCAGCTAGAGGAGATTCGGACTGGGTCGGGCCATGAGGCGGTAGCGGCTGCGGAAAAACGCGTGACCGATTCCGAGGAAGAAGTGGCACGTTTACGAGCAGAGCTCGAGCGGTCGGGCGATTCGGTCAAGGAGCTCCGGGAGTTCCTCCGTTTGGATCGGGCCGAGCTCCGCTAGTCGAAGTCAGAGGCGCTTGGTCTCTCCAAGAGGGCGGAGAAGGCCGAGGCTGAAGCCCGCGCTGCTTCCGAGGCGTTGGCTGAGGAGGTTCGCCTCCGCCCGTCAAAGGACAAGGAGGCGATCGAAGCCTACAAGAAGTCCGAGAACTTTGAGCTCGGACTGACCCGAATGGGGCGAGTATCCTACGAGTACGGATACAGAATCGCCCTAGGTCGCTTCGGTTCGTGCCCTCCCGGCTCCGAGGTGGAAAGGGATCCGTTCGCCTCTCACCCCGTGGACCTGGAGGTGGACATGCCGGAGGACGTGCCGTTCGACGACCGCCCGAAGACTCCGGGAGAGGGGTGAGGGTCGTTTTTGTATGTCGGGGTCGAGGGTGTGAGGGTTTTGTGTATGGGTTTTGGCTTCTGTATCCCCTCCTTTTTAATAAGATGATCTTTTCCTCCGATTTTCTGTGTTTGCGTAGTGTCTATGTCTTCAGACGAAATATTTCCTAAGGTTCTGTATATTTCAAGTCCGGGGCACGGGGTCGCCATCCATTGTTGCGAGCCTGAATGTCCCCGGTCGGGATACTCCGATGACCCGATAGGGTCCCTCCCACTTTGGGGCCAGTTTCCCCCTTACTCGGGTGGGGTGGCTGACCTCGATTTTGCGCAGGACCAGGTCCTCTAACTTTATCGACCGGGGTCGCACGCTCCGGTTGTAGACCCTCGCTACGGCTCTTTTGTAAGAAAGGGCTTTCTGGTGTGCGTCGGCCCGTCTTTCCTCGAGCAGGTCCAGGTTTGATCGGAGCCCTTCGCCCGAGGCTTCTTCGCTGTAGTCTGCCGTCCGCGGAGTCGGGACGGCTACCTCGGGTGGCAACACGGCCTCGGTCCCGAACGTGAGGCTATAGGGAGACTCCCCAGTCGGGGTCTTGGGGGTAGTGCGAAGCGCCCACAGGATGCTCGGGAGCTCGTCGATCCAAGCCGATCGGGTAGCGGATACCCTTCTCTTGAGTCCGTCGACGATGGCCCGGTTGGTTACTTCAGCTAGCCCATTCGCCTGGGGGTAAGCCACCGAGCTGAACCTCAGTTGAATTTTGTGCTTGGCGCAAAACTCTTGGAATTTCCTGCCGGCGAACTGAGGTCCATTGTCGGCGACGATGGACTGGGGCAGGCCGAAACGGGTTATGAGGTTTCTCCATACGAACCTTTCCACTTGCGACTCCGTGATGGTTGTTAGGGGCTCGGCTTCGACCCATCTGGTAAAGTAGTCCACTCCCACGATGATGTACTTCCGCTGGCCGGAGGCGGGCGGGAGAGGCCCGAGTATGTCCAGTCCCCATTGCGCGAATGGCTAGGCACAGTCGACGGGGGTGAACAGGACCGCCGGCCGTCGGGCGGTACGGGCGTGCTCCTGGCACGAGCTGCATCGCCGCACGAGAGCTTTTGCGTCCTGGCGCATGGTCGGCCAGTAGTACCCCTGTCGGAGTACCTTGTGCGCCAGGGCTCGCTCGCCTATGTGTTCCCCGCAAGCCCCTTCATGCATGTCGGACAGAACCGTCCAGGCTTCGCTCGGCTCCAGGCAGCGCAATAGGGGGCGCGAGAAAGACCGTTTGTACAACCGTCCTCCTTCCTCGGTGTACCACGCCTGCGTCCGACGCAAGCGCCGAGCTGTAGTTGTATTGTCGGGCAGGGTCCCGTCCTGCTTGAAGCGTAACATCTCCTGTACCCAAGTGGCCGGCGCGCCGTGAGCGACGGTGGCGACGACCTCTATGGCTCGGCGGGGGAGTTCTTCGGTCTCGGGTCGAGCCCAGGGGGACGGGCCGGACGCCAGTTTAGCCAGGGTTTCGGCTCGCTGGTTCTCGCTCCTGGGAACATTCGACAATTCAAAATGGGCGAACTTGGCGGCAAGGCTTCTTACCTGTGCTAGGTATTTCGCCATAGTCGGGTCCCGGGCCTCGTATTCGCCGTCGAGCTGCCTAGCCACCAGCTGTGAGTCGGTGATGACGCGTATGTCAGTCACCTGCATTTCCAGTGCCAACTGGAGCCCCGCCAGGAGAGCCTCGTATTCTGCCTCGTTGTTGGTGGCTCTGAACCCGAAGCGGAAGGAGCGCTCGATCGAGCGGCCGTCAGGTGTTGCCAGTACCAGACCCGCGCCGGCGCCTTTCGCGTTGGCCGAGCCATCTACGTGGAGGGTCCAGGTGTCGCGCAGCGGCTCGAGTTCTTCGCCGGTATTCGGGGTCAGCTCCGCAATGAAGTCTGCCACGGACTGGGCTTTGATGGCGGTCCGAGGTATGTATTGTATGTCGTGCTCGCCGAGCTCCACTGCCCATTTGAGGAGACGCCCTGCAACATCGAATTTGGACAGAACAAGCCGAAGCGGCTGATCGGTTATTACCTCTATCGGGTGGGCCTGGAAGTAGGGGCGGAGTTTCCGCGCCGACAGGACGAGCGCCAGCGCCAGCTTTTCGATCGGCGGGTAGCGTTCTTCTGGCCCGCTCAGCATGTGGCTGACGTAGTAGACCGGTAGTTGATCGCCGGAAATTTCTTTGACTAGAACCGAGCTGACCGCGTGCCGAGAGACGGCAAGGTAGAGACTCAGCTTCTCCCCCGGGGAGACCGAAGCAAGTCGAGGGAGGCTGGCCAGGTGTAGCTTCATCTGCTCGAAGGCCGTCTCGCATTCCGCCGTCCATCGGAAGTTCTTCGGATCCTTCAGGGCCCGGAAAAAAGAGTGGCAGCGATCTCCCGATCGGGAGAGGAAACGCGATAAAGCGACTAGCCTCCCGTTAAGGCGCTGCAGGTCTCTGATCGTCCGAGGAGGCCGCATGTCAATGATGGCTTGTATCTTTTCCGGGTTGGCGTCAATCCCTCTCTCGTGTATGATGAATCCGAGGAATTTTCCCGAGGTCACGCCGAAGGCGTACTTGGCGGGGTTGAGGCGCAGGCCGAACCTCCGCAGAGTGTCGAATGTTTATGCCAGGTCGGAGGGATGAGCCTCCGCCGTTCGGCTCTTTACGATCATGTCGTCGACATATACCTCCATGTTTCGTCCGATCTGGCGGGCGAACATCTTGTTCACCGTCCTCTGGTAGGTTGCCCCGGCGTTTTTCAACCCGAACGGCATAACTTTGTAAAAATATATCCCTTGCTCGGTGAGGAAGGCTGTATGTTTTTGATCTTCGGGTGCCATCCTGATCTGGTTGTACCCGGAGAAGACGTCCATAAACGAGAGTCGGGCGTGGCCGGCCGTGGCATCGACCAGCTGGTCGATCTTCGACAGGGGGTAGCAATCTTTTGGGCAAGCATTGTTGAGACTGGTGTAGTCAACGCACATCCGTCAGCTTCCATTAGGTTTTTTGACAAGGACTACATTTGAGAGCCACTGTGGGTACCTTGCCTCTTCTATGAAACCGACCGCCAGAAGCCGGTTTACTTCTTCTCGGATGGCCAGTTGCCGATCCGGGGCCTGCCGCCTGGGCCTCTGTTTCACCGGTCGGGCGTCGGACGAGATGTTCAGGTGGTGCAGCGCGACTTCCGGGTGGACTCCTACTAGGTCGGCTGGCGTCCAAGCGAAGATGTCGGCGTTGACTCGCAGAAGGCCGACGAGCTGCTGTTGTTCTTTTTCGGGGAGTCCCGACCCGATTTTGACTGTTTGATCGGGCCTTCCTTCGACCAGTGGCAAGTCGACGGTGGATTCCTTCGGCTCGGGGCGGGGGGTTGGTTTTTTTCCCTCCCGGGGGTCTTCCAGCGGGGATTGGATCCTTGCTCTCTTGTTTAATGACACAGCGGTCAAGTAGCAGCGACTGGACTCCCAGGAGTTCCCCGCCACTTCCCCGACCCCATCGTGGGTCGGGAACTTGATGGTTTGATAGTAAGTTGAGATGACGGCTCGGGTCTTGTTGAGGGTTGGCCGTCCTAGGATGGCGTTGTATGCCGTGGGGAGGTCGACCACCAGAAAGGAGGTCATCACAGTTTTCGCCTTCGGGAAGGCTCCCAAAGTTAGGGGCAGGGTGATGACCCCTAGTGACGAGATTGAGGCGCCGGTGAACCCCGTGAGTGTTGAGCATACCGGCTTCATGTTCTCCTTTACCAGGCCGAGCTTTTGGAACGCGTCCCAATAAAGTATATCGGCCGAGCTTCCAGTGTCGACCATGATTCTTCTCACTTGCGCGTTGGCGATTCTGGCTGATATCACCAGTGCGTCGTCATGCTCGGCTAGTTCAGATCCCTCGGTCGGGAAGGTGACTTCGGGGCCTTTTTCAGGTTTGGAATCCTCAGCCCGGGAGGCCCTGGCGTATGCCCTTCCACCCGCCGTGGAACTCCCTCCGGACGCCGGCCCGCCGGTTATGACATCTATGTGTCGCTCGATGGGGCCCTCCGGGCGTGGCGAGAGCTCCTTGTCTGGTCGGAGGTATGAACCGAGGTGCCCTCGGCGGATGAGCTCCTCAATTTGCCTTTTTAATTCTCGACACTCCTCGGTGTCGTGACCGGGCTGCCGGTGGAAACGGTAGTATTTAGAGCGGTCCGCGAGCTCGCGCGGACTCCTCATCGGGTAGGGGTCTTTGAGAAGGCCTTTCTCCTTAATATGGAGAAATATCTCGGTCCGAGAGGAGTTCAGGCCCGGGGGAGGGGACCTAGGTACCGCATCGTTGAGGCCGCCGGCCCTGCGTCGGGAGGTGGCGGGCTGTTGCTGTTGGGACTGCTCTGGCTTGACCCTTTTGCGCTCGTCACGCTTCCCGACCATCCATGCCTCGGCAGCGATGTACTGGTTCGCACGCTGCAACATTTCGGGAACCGAAGTAGGGGGTCGCTCCACCAGAGACCAAAAGAATCGGGTAGGGCGCAGGCCCATCATGAATGCCTGCATCATCAAAGAAGGGTGAGCATCAGATAGCCCGCGGATTTGTGTGGTGAAGCGGTTCACAAAGTGAGAAAGGGGCTCATCCTCCCTCTGGTTGAGCCCGAGGAGCATCGCCACCGACGGTTTCGGCTTGGCATGAGCCAGGAAGTTAAGCTCAAAGTCCCTGGCCAGCTGGTCGAAAGAGGCGATGGTCGCGGTCTTCAGATTGCTGTACCACGCTCGGGCTGGGCCCCGCAGGGTTGTCGGGAACGCCCTGCACATCAGGGCATCGGACGTCCCGTATAGCGCCATTTGGGCGCGGAAAGCAGCCACATGGTCTGCCGGATCGGTGGCACCTTCATAGGCATCTAATGACGGGAGCCGAAAATGCGGCGGGATGGCCTGCTCTTGAATCTTGGGGATGAAGGGGGACCCCTGGTGTTGTTCGGCCCCCGGGTCTCCCCTGGTCCGGCGAACCTCGCGCTGCACCTCGTCCAGCCGGCGGCCTACGAGGCGTAGCTGGGCCCACAGGCCCTCTGCCGAGTCTGAAAGTGGGGCTACGACCGTCGGGTGCGCCGCTGGTTCCTCCGCTCCTCGGCTCCCGGGTTGGGTCGATCGGCCCGGAGGCGAAGCGGGAGACTCGGGGAGCGGTGCGGCGTTTTGAGCGGCGGGCCGTTGCCGCGGTGGGGGTAAGGTTGAGTGTGAAGACGTCGGGGGAGAGACCAGCGGGATGATGGTCTGCATTACTCCCGTAAGGGCCCGAACCTGGTGCGTGAGGTCGTAGAAGGCTTCGGGTGGCACGGGTGATGGGCCACCGGGATTGGCGACGGGAGGCGATAGGCCCGGATCGTTGAATAATCGCCAATAGCGCTTCGAGGTCGCGGCGGGGCGCTCGTCCCGAATTCCCTCCTGTTGGGGGTGCTCCTCCGTCGCGTCGGTCGTGTGCGACCGGATGGCTGGGGGTTCGTCGGAGTGAGCCTGTGGATCGCTTGACATTCGGACCGACCCTTCCTCTAGCGCCATTATGTTAGTGTAAACACCTTTTTTTAGTTAGTGTAAACACCCTTTTTTTCTTAGCCGTGACCCGGGAGGTCGTCTCGGCTCGTTCGGGGGTCCGAATGGCGGGGATCTCCCTGGGGCGGTACTCGTCTCCACCGGGGTGGTCGGGTGCGGCCTCGGACTCGGGGCGATGCGGCGACTCTTCCCGGGCGGGGATCGCCGGCGCGTCCCGGACGGGAGACCTCGGCTTGATACCTGCACAATGGTCGGGTCCGCTCGACCCGATCCCTCCGACGATCAAGTTAGAGAGATGCGATGGCGGTTGTTTGGGGAATCCAGCCTGACCTCTTCCCTCTGGCTTGAGGACGTTTATAGGGGAACCCGACATTCTCGGGTGCGCCATCCCGTCGGTCGGGGCCGTATCTCTGATGGCGTCCGACATCGCTGAGGACGTTGCGTATGGGAACGGGGGATCGCAGGGTATGGGCGAGCTTCAACCGCTACCCACTTCTGTCTCGTCCTACTGTACTGGGTCACCTGAAGGGGCTGTGGGCTCAGTGAGGCTAACGTCCGGACGCAGACCGTTGCCCTCGTTGCTCTCCCTGGGGCGCCGCGCCTGTCCACGTGCGGGGGGCATCGCCGGGAGTGGGGTTTACCATTTTTTGCCATATCAGGTACAGTACCAGTTTAGGGTTTGGGGGTGATAGTGATCCTTTACATGGTGGTAGAGCAAGCTGGCATGGTTTGGTTTGGTCCTGGATGTCAAGATCGTTCGCCTCTGGTGGGTTGGGTTCTAGCCCTGGCTTCAAAGTCGGATGCTCGTTGGGTCTGACTGCCTATTCCTCGGACACCGATTCCTGCACACAAGTCGGGGTCGGGAAGGAGCTCCTAACATTGACACCTCCGAAGATCTTGTTAGTCTAGGAGTGGCTAGAGAGGGACCTCCTGTCGATGGATCCCTCGAGGGATTTTTATCTTTCCCTTGCGGGAACCGATCGTACTTGGGTTGTTTTATCACCATCGGCGTTGTACTTGATTGGCGTCGTCCCGACCTTTGTGGGACGGCACTGTGCATGGTCGTCATAGTCCTAGGCTTTGCAGGATGGCGCTATGAATGGTTGGCGTTGTCCCGACCTTTGTGGGACGACGTTGTACTTGGTTGGTGTTATCCTGGCCTTCGCGGGACGACGCCGTGCATGGTTGGCGCCATCCCGACCTTTGTGGGACGGTGTGGTGTACGGTCGGTGCCGTCCTGGCTATGGCGGGGCGACGTCGCGTTAAGGGGAATTGTGCTGGGTGGGTGTTGTCTCGTCCTTTGTGGGTCGGCACCATGTCGGCCTTTGTGGGTTGACATCATCATGACCTCTCGGGGATGGTATTGTGCTTCGTCAGTGCTGCCCTGATTATGCAAGAATAGTATTGACTTAGACGTATTGTCTTACATGCTGATATAATTGTGAATAATAGTAGGTTCCCTGTCCTGTCAGGGGCCAACCCTTTCTGAGGGTGTCATGCCAACCCAGATGGGTTGGATCACAATGCATACTCCAAATCCGATGTCAAAATTTTGGTCTAATTAGGTTTGTATATCTTCAATTATAATTACCAAGAGTCAACAGCCCCATCCCTTTCTCCTGATGATAATTACCGAAGACGACGCTCGAGTCGTTCCCATCACACATAATGTGTGTGCGCCCCATGGATACGTTGAAACCTACATCAGTTTCATGTGGACCCCTGTGTTTTGTCGTCCTTTTGCGGCTCTGTGGGGTCAATCTTATAATGCTTTTTATTGGTTTTCCATTACCAAATTGTGTGTGCATATGCGTATATCGAACAGCGATTTCACCCTCGCGAGTACCAGTGCGTTGATTGGTTGGAGTCTGTGTCGCCCACGCCTCCGACGGGGGAGTCATTCGCTATGAGGAATGCGTAGCTCCACGTGCCAGTACTGCGGTTCTATACGTCGGTCACGCGGGGGCCACGTGTTGCGTTTGGGAGATCGGTCGAAACGTCTTGACCTCCGCACACCCGCGCTGCGGATCCCACACCACCCACCATCGGGTCGTCATCCCATACGCCAGGACACGTGGCCAACGGTGGCCGCGCCCTCGTGCCGCGGAGACCGAGGTCGACCCCTGCGTCCACGACGAGATGGCCAAGCGCACCACCTCGCCGACTCCCCGTGTGTCCCCGGCGTCACTGAAATGGCAACGCTTCTTCGTCACGTGTCCCGTTCTCCTGCTTCCCGGATCTGGTGGCCCCCTCGTCAGTCTCTCATTTTGTCGAATAACAGTGCAGGTCCGGCTCGCGGGTAACGAATGGCGAGGATGGAAACAATCTCCTTTAATGCAAATCCATTGGCCGCAAACCGGGAATCGTGGAACAGCGGGCAGCAGCCGGTGAATCACCATCAGACGGCTCTGTGTCGCCCACGTTTCGGTATGCAACTCCCGATTAGATTCCTCGGGATTTATTTTCTTAATAATAATAATAACAATAAAATATATTATTACCTTTAACTGTTTGCCTTCGTGCGGGAAGCAATAAATTACATCGCAGACAAGAAGAAGGTGGACCAAAAGGCAAGGCAAGCAAACCACTATTTCTCGAGCTCGGCCACCCTTTCCAACTCCATCTCCATCTCCCTCTCCCTCTGCTTCGCCTTTTCTTTTGCCTCCCACAGTAGCAGGATTTTGATAAGGCAAGCCTCTGCCGCCTCTGTCTCTGCCTCCTCTTGCTCCGCGGCCGGATTTGGGGCCGCCAACCTTTGTTTCCGTCTGGTCTGACTCTTTCCTTGATCGTAAAGTTGCCTTCTTTGGATCGTTCCATGGTTCTTGATGGTGGATGAAATCAGTTCATGAGGATATAGGGCTGAACACTTCGTTTCTTACATATTTTCTGTCTTCCTCGATATATACCTCCATCCTGTTATTTGTGTTTTGATTGATCCTTTTTCTTTGACTGCTTCGCTGTTCATGTTAAGGATCTTATTTCGTAGAACTGCAGATTTTGATTCGTGTCAAATTAAGTCTGTGGTAGCTTTAGTTCCGTAAAAGTTAGAGATTGGCAGCTATCCGGAATCAACTGGTGGCATTCCACCAGCATTTCACCGAACTCTGGTTCTTCGTATAACCCTTGACGAGAAATTAGGATTTGTAGATCTTATTCTGGTTGCTGGACTGTAAGAAGGGTTAGTACCAGGTGATTACTTAGGGTTTATCTTGATCTAAATTTAGGTAGTGTAGAAGATATCTGGTTCAATGGTTATGGATTCTGGCCTCCGTGAATTGTCCGGCATGATTAGCGGACTGAGTTATGATGATTTCTATTCCGATCAAAACATTTTCCGGGCTATTGGGTTAGGAGAGTCGCAGCCCTTTCTAGGGCATGTTAACTATGTAGACTTGGCACAAATGTCTTCCCTGACCAACCAAAGTAGCTATCCGACATCCATTAGCACAAGTGTCGGGGGTGATAATCCAGAAGATAGTGATATCTTCTACTCGGACATCGCCCTAAACTACATAAGCCGAATGCTTCTGGAGGAGGATATAGATGAGAAGGTTAGTACTTACAAAGAAGACTCAGCCCTTCGAGCTGCGGTGAAACCCTTCTATGACATCCTTGGCCAAAAGTACCCACCATCCCCTGATCGGCCACTGTTCGATGGTCACCATTGTTCAGGGAGCCCTGATGAGAGAAGCAATGATCGGTATGGGAATCTCTATAGAGGTGGTGCCAGTAGTAGCAGCAGGGTTGCAGACAATAGCTCCGTCTGTGATTCTTCGGATTACCAACAGTCACTCACTTGCCCGGGTTCTGTTGATTATTCACCTCAGACTCCATCTAGCTCCTATAACAGCATCAGTAGCATAGAGGAGCCATTTAATAATGTGACCATATCTCCTAATTTGTTTTTCGGAAGCATGCCGACCTGGCATTTCAAGAGAGGAGTCGAAGAAGCACGCAAGTTCCTTCCCAGCAATGATAAATTGTTTATCAACTTAGAGTCTAATGGTGTTTCATCGGTTCAGATACCAAAAAGAGATGGTAAACTGTGCAATAGCAAGGGGAAGGTGGAGAAAACAATTTCGTCAAATGGTTCCAGAGTTCGGAAGAATCCAAACATGGAGGACTTGGATTTGACAGAGGGGAGGAACAATAAACAGTCGGCTGTTTCATCTGATGGAGAAGTCAGGTCTGAAATGTTTGACATGGTTTTGCTTTATCAGGGAGATAAATGCTCTAAGAAGATGTCTGATCTACGGGAAGCAATGCAGAATGAGGCAAGCAAAAGTGCCCAGAATGTTCCAACAAAGGGTTCAAGTGGTGGCAAGACACGACGAAAGAAGCAAACAAAGAAAGAGGTGGTGGATCTCAGAACTCTTCTCATCCTGTGTGCGCAAGCTGTGGCAGTTGATGACAGGCGAACCGCTAATGAACTGCTGAAGCAAATTAGACAGCACTCTTCACCTAATGGAGATGGGTCTCAGAGGTTGGCACATTGCTTTGCGGACGGTCTTGAGGCTCGCTTAGCTGGCATGGGAAGTCAGATCTATCAGGCTCTTGTGGCAAAGAGGACCACCGCAACCGATATATTGAAGGCTTATCATTTGTATCTTGCAGCATGTCCGTTCAAGAGGATTTCACATTTTTTCTCTAATCAGACGATACTTAATCTGGCAGAGAAGGCATCAAAGGTTCATATCATTGATTTTGGCATCTATTTTGGGTTTCAGTGGCCATGCCTTATCCAGCGTCTCGCCACTAGGGAGGGTGGCCCACCAAAATTGCGAATAACTGGTATCGATGTGCCTCAGCCAGGTTTCCGTCCCACAGAGAGAATTGAAGAGACAGGGCAAAGGCTGGCAGCTTATGCAAAAGGTTTTAATGTTCCTTTCGAGTATCAGGCCATTGCCTCTAAATGGGAGAGCATTCGGGTTGAGGATCTTCACATTGCTAAAGATGAGGTTGTGGTGGTCAACTGTTTGTACCGCTTCAGGAATCTCATTGATGAGACTGTCATTGTGGATAGTCCCAGGAATCGGGTCCTCAACACAATTAGGAAGATGAACCCAGATGCTTTCATCCATGGAGTCGTAAATGGATCATACAGTGCCCCCTTCTTTGTAACACGCTTCCGAGAGGCTCTCTTCCACTTCTCTGCTTTGTTTGACATGCTTGAAACGAATGTGCCGTGCGACGATGAACAAAGGTTATTGATCGAGAAGGATCTCTTTGGAAGGGAGGCTCTTAATGTTATAGCATGTGAAGGCTCAGAAAGGGTCGAGAGACCTGAGACATACAAGCAGTGGCAGGTCAGGAACCTCAGGGCTGGGTTTGTGCAGCTTCCGCTGGACCCCGACATCATGAAGAAAGCCAATGATAAGGTGAAGAGCTGCTATCACAAGGATTTCGTTATCGATGAAGATAGCCGATGGTTGATTCAGGGATGGAAGGGAAGGATCACTTATGCCATATCCGCATGGAAGCCTACTGAAGCTTAGTGTAACCTTTCGGTCATTGCCGTAAAAGTTAAACATGCTTCCAGGCAATTGGTCCTGATTCATCTAACCAATCTCTGATGAGGTACATCTATCTATCTGTAATCAGGTTTCTCTTGTCATCATGTATTCTAAATATCAACATGTTGACTAATCATATAATCTTTGGCTTGCGTGATGCAGGCAGATGGGACCGGACTTCTGTCCCAGAGATCGGCATTTGTTGGCAAAGAAGTCATGAAAATTTTGGACTGCAAAGGAAGTGATGTTAGGAGCTGCCGACAACAACAAGAGGGTACTGAAATATTCTGGTTTGCAGCCAACAAACACAACAAAGAATACGTTTGTGGGTTTGCAAGAATTTTATGTATTTGAACTATCGAAATTAACAATCAAATGAAGTAGCCATTTTAAGTTCAGATTTCTGGCACATCTGGTGAAAGCTTATCCACCAGCTTATTACATGTAGTACTTTGTCTGATGGGTCCATCGTTGTCCAAAGCTTCTGCGTCTCCTCCTTCCTGTGTCAGCCACTCCGCTCCCTGCATTGTTCTGCAGCACATTGTACGACTGCGTCTTGATGGCAGCAGCACGCGGATGTGGTCTTCTAGTGTGAATTGTTTCTTGCATTGCTTCAAGCTAGTCTTTGTAACAGTCAACGTATCGTCGTTCTTGTTGGTTTAATTGATGGGGTCGATGACTTACTAGCGTACATGCGGACAGAGGTACGCATAGATGTACATATGCGGCCGCCCAATCATTGAGGCTCTCGAATCATTTTAATTTTAAGGTATTAAGATGAGAAACTTAATTGACAGTTACGGGTCGAGTCGAACCAGGTTAAAACCCTACACGCACGCGTGCCTGGTTCGTGTGGGGGAGACGAGGAGGATAAGCTCGTTTGGAGTCCCGACTTCTCTCCCCTGCTCGGTCTCGTCTTACCCGATGGGAACTACCGCTCGCTTCCTCCACTTCCCTCCTCCCCTCCCTTCTCCTACCCGGCCCAAACCCCGACCCCTCTTCTCCCTCCTCCGCCCTTCCCTCGCCCTCTCTCCCAACTCTCCCCTCCCGCACAAGTTCCCATCGCTCACTCTCTCTCTCGGACCCAACCACAAACACCTTGCCCTCCCTCCCCAAGCCCTCTCCAAAACCTCCTCTCTCCCGCTGCCTCCCTTCGACCTCGACCTCGACCGTGTTACCCCTCTCGCCATCTGCAAGTGGTCCGCGGTCCTCGCCATCGCCATCGCCGCCGTCAAGAAGGCCGTCTCTCTCGTGCTCAACCCCTTCTTCTGGACCTATTTTAGCTGGACCTGGATCTTCTGGCCCTGGATCTCCGCCGCTGCCCTCGCCGCCTATGGCCTCCTCTGCTTCCGCAAGCACTCCCTCGGCCGCGCTTCGATCCTCGAGCAGCTCGCCGTCGTTACCGCCGCCGTCGCCTGGCTCACGGTCGTACCCCCGGCCCACTTCAATGGTTTTCTCGAGGGCTGGCCCGTTGTCCTCTTCTTCGTTTACCACTACTTCTTCTTCTTCGAGTCGTCCGTCCGCCGACGCCTCTACGGTGACCTCTACGCCCGCCCGCACGACACCAAGTGGGACGTCCGCCTCCCCGGCCCTTTCCAGGTCGGCTTCGCGGTCCTCGTGTTGGTCGGTCATTGGCTTGCGGCGTACGAGGGGCCTGAGCTGCACACGATATCCGGCGGGTGGGCCAATGCGGGTGTCTGGGCTCTGGTCGCGGTGACGCTCTTCATGCGGTACCACTCGGTTCTCTATCTGGCGAATTACTCAGAGAAGGTGGTGGTGCCGACGGCGGTGGTGCAGTTCGGCCCCTACAGGTGGGTGCGTCATCCCATCTATGCTTCGACGATGCTGCTGTTCTCACTGCATTGCATCACCCTGCGGGCGCCGCTCAGTTTGCTGTTCCTCGTTGCTGTTTGTCTGGTCTACTACGGGCGGAAGGCAGAGTTTGAGGAAGCGTTGATGGTGGAGTCCTTCGGAGAAAGGTATACAGAGTACATGAACAAGGTCAGATATAGGCTAATCCCTTTTGTTTATTGACTTGTAATTTAGTCTATGACATTTGCTTGGTTCTCTCAATTGAAATTTTGCTCTTTCTAGTTGAGATGTGGTTGATGGTCTCTTGTATTAAACCTTGGTGATCCTAATACTATCATTGCCCTGAGATCATGCAAACTACTCAAGTATTTAAATCTTTCAACAACATTGTGTGAATCATTATCATTAGTCATCTTTTTAATGTTTGAAGGCTTGCTATATAAGTCAGTCTCAGAAGATACCTCCTTTACAGGGTCAATGCTTCCACTCCCACATGCACTTATAAGCTTTAGCTATTTACATCATTTCCCAATACTTATATAAAACTCAGACCGCTTCTCCTAGGAGGGTTTGTGACTGGTTAACAATTGTCACAGCTGCTACACTTGCAACCAAGAAACTTTCTTTGGAATTTCTTTCTCTCTGAGTACATTCTCCAACTCGCATCAAATATTATTATCTTCATTTCTTGTCATTTTTGCTACATACTGGACAAACACACATCTTCTTCAAATGTTAAGGTGTGATAAGAAGTCACATGGCACATTTGAGTCAAAATGTCCATTCTTTCATGGTCTTGTTCCTCATTCAAAGTCCTGCAAATACCAGGGACTCTATTGGTGCATGTCAGAGTTTCTTTTTGTTAGTCCATATGTAATTCAGAGGATAGCTTCTGCTTCATTAACACTGTGCTAACCAGTGAAAAGTTAGATTCCTTGTTGTTTAAACACATAAATGGTCGAATTTGTTTCTTTTTTGTCATTTATCATGAAAGATAACTCGGCAGTTAGCAGTTGTATACTTCAGTATACATACATCAACCGTTATCTGCCTCTTTATCTTCAGTATATGGAAATATAGATTGCAAAATTAAATTTATTTGGGCATAATGCTATGGGCTCGGTATGTATGTTATTTCCGCGGTGCTGGACGTGGATTCTGTTTGAAATGGATAAGGTGAGGGCATGGATTTGGTTATGTTCCCAACTTTAGGTGATTAGATGGCACTTGTAGGTTTCCAAAGGTGACATGTTGACTTCTATGGTTTTTAATAATTCGAATGCACTTTTTCTGTATGAGGATTAATGCCAAATTCAAGAAGACATACTCCAATGTATGTCTAAGCTGAGGCTTTGTTAATAGCAACCTAGATGCATACTGTATAAAATTACGTTAATATTTGATTAAGATGTGCAAAGACCATTTCTGAGAGGTTAGAAACAAATAAAAATCCATGGGAAGAAGAATTTGGTTATGAGATGATTTTGTCAGAGTCATGGGAAGCATGACAGGATATCTTTGTTGAGGTTATCACCTTCATGCATTGCTGTGACAAACCTAAGGATAATTTGATTTAACTCATTAAGATCTTATTTGCCATTTGAGACAAAAAAAACATAAGGTTGATTGGCATATGAGATAATTAATGCACATTGGTTAATAGGTATCAGATTGTACTATCGTGCATCATGGGGCTTGAACTCATGCATGTAAAAATGGGTTTCAGAAAATCTGAACAAAGTTGATTATTGTGCCTTTCACTATGCCAATGATCATAAGCAGTAAAAAATTGCAATCCAAGACTTAAGCTGAATGTTAATGCTAAAGGGTGCTTCCCTGTCACTTGTTCTTTTACCCCAGTTTATTGTGTTTGTGCTTGGTCATCAACTACAATAGTGACCGATTACATTTGCATGTTTGAGTTAATAATCTTTCACTATAATGAACAAAGAAATTGGTCAGATGCTGTCTTTTCTAAATGCATCACAAACCCATATTCAATCCTATAGGATGGATTTTGGGTGTTATATACATGAATTGATGCATTAAACACCATCATAAATTGTTGGGGAACACATTGATCTAATGCAATCAAACATCTAGTTTGTCCAAATCAACTCATGGTATTATGCTCTGAACAAAGGTCATCCCGTATCCATTTCTGCAGAAAAGTATTCGGAGTTACTACTCCAATAGCTAAAATTCCGGAACTTACAGAATTTGTTGAACTATTCAAGTTTCCTAGCAGTCAGCAAGATCTGTGTGGTAAAAATTTTCATTTTTGGGATCTGTCTGATGTTCATTAGCTCGGGATGTGCTTGTATAAAACCATTATGATAATGCATATTTGAATTCCTGTAGACACAAATACATCTGGTGATTTGCATTAAACTTAAACAACATTCTGATATCCTGTCTCATTGGTGACATCCTAAATGAGATCTGGAGTAACCATATTTTCCATTCTTGGTTCTCAATTGTAATATGTGTGAAGTATTTGATGGAGTTTCTACTTCAATACTGAAAAATCTGGATCCTATACGAGTTGTTGAACTTTTCAAGCCTCTAAGCAGTCAGCAACCTGTGTGATAAGTATTTTCATTGTCGGAATCTGCATGATGTTCATTAGCTTGTGATGTGCTTTGTCTAAAACCATTATATAATGCATATTGGAATTCCTGTAGGATACATAATACATTTAGTGATTTACATCAACATCTTAAGTGAGATCTGGAGTAACCACATTTTACACTCTCAGTTCTCGATGGTAATCTGCAGAGATAGGGGTATAGTGCTTCCTCTACCTCATTGTCACTTGATTCTTGGCTTTATCCTTGCATCTACTAATGTGATACTCACAAGATGCTGGAAAATATACCCACATCAAGGCAGGGAGAGCTGGGGCTCCAAGAAATGGTAGAAGAAGATGGAGGAGATTCATGTGACAAGAGATTGTTGCCATATGAGTAGATGGTTGAGTTGCATGGCTTTCTTACCAGCAAAGGCACAATATCTTCCAGCAGGCCTTGTGATCTCTGCATGACATCCTCATCGAGCCCATGCCGCAAACTGTCATCTGTGGTGTCTTTGCTCTGATCAAGTCCTTCCACCAGGCTTCGTGCTTCAGCCTGTGATTGCTGCATCAACAACATGGATGGGCTGTGCACCGTAGGTTCCGGTGGAACACAATCTGGCACCTCAGCATGAAGGTCAGTGGATTGGAGTTTTGGCTTCTTTGCAGCATGACAGGCAGCAGTGAAGAGATCCTGGGGCCGAGGCAGGAGGAAGTGTGAGGTGTAGTGGAGGTGGAGACCTTCATAGGTTACAATGAGCATCTCTGGATCTTCCAAGGACCTCTCCACTTGCTTCTTGGCATTGCACCTTGGGTTTGTGCACCTGTAGTAACTCCTGTGCTCCAATATAGCAGATTAGATGATTGCTGCTGTCAGTTCAAGTCATCATCCAGATTACTCTTTAAGTTATGAGTTTGCTTTGGGGCAAGGCTTTCAATTCTTGCATGGATATGCATATCATACCTGGAAGCAGGTTACGGACTAAAGCTTGGAGCAGTTGAACATTAATTACAGTGTTCATGGTGTGGCAAAGCAGATACAATGATTCATATTCCTTTTGCTGGAACTAGAAACATGCCTGTGTATGGAATGGGGTGGGTTGCAGACTTAATAACAGGAAACGAAGCATTTAGATGGTGAGATGATGCTTTTTTGTTCATGTTGGAGTTACTTGTGGTACTATTACACATACATCAGTCAGTGGTGGAAGGTGCAAGTTTAAATGATCTGGTGGAATCAGTGAGAAGCGTAGGTGAAGAGGATGGTTTTTCTTGTTTTAGACGAGGATTGAAACCTGGCAGAAGAACCCTAATTACATTCTGGAAATGTCACGGATTTGGGTGGTAGGGACATGTCTGCCAATACGGTAATGGAAGCATTTGGATCTCTCAAGAAATGGAGCTCTTATAGAATGGACTTTCTGCAAACTACTCGAAGCTGATGCTGAAACAGTTGTTTCTTTCTTTCATTCTTCACACTGTCATGGATATTAATCACCTGATGATGGAGGAATTGGGACAACGGATAGCAGGTGAGAGAGTAGATGATCAGAGTATTGTAGAGCTTCAAACAGTATATTATTTCTCGACAGATACTCTCTATGTTATCTCATCGTGACGGTACCATTTAGATTTAAAGGTAAATAGCAGAACAGAAGCCAGCAAGTTCTTATGACTTGCGAGAACACCTACCTCGGATTAGGACTGTTCTTGATGGATTTCTGGCCATACTTCCTCCACTTATAACCATCATCGGCGACCCCATTCCCACATATCTTCATCCGAAGTGTGTACTTGCTGTCCATCTTCCCGGTGCTCTTCTCCGGCACAGAAACCCTACAGGAGATTGCATCAGGTCGATGCCTCATTAGACATGGGAAACACTATCAGGTTCCGATTCTGTGCACCTGCAACTGGAATCCCCAGCTCCAAGGGTCGTGGAGAGTGCACTTTCCACGTCGCGGATCGTCGGACCGGAGTAGACAGTGGAGATGAGCTTGTTGACGATGGACGATTCGTGGGAGATGATGGTAGCGCTCGTCTCATCATCATCATCCTCCTCCAGGAGCTCCCTCATCAGCTCCCCTGCAGAAGAGTCGAGCCAGTTGATCTCTGCCTCATCCGGCTCCTCCGTCTGCATCATAAGTTGGTGTGAGAGAAGAGTGACACAGAATGTGGCCTTTTAACGTTGGAAGCCACACAGAATTACTGCTGCTCTTCAACCTCTACAATGACCTTTCCATGTTCTTAAATTGTGGTGTTATGATAAGATTGGATTTCTGGCTGCATGCGTTGTCTTGGTGGAGAGTCAAGAATGGCAATTTAACTAATGCAGGGGTCAACCACTAAAAGGTATGATTTGATAGGCCATTCAACTAATGCATCAACGTCGTTCATGTGTGCCTCAGGATCATCTCATTGTCATGGAAAAGTTGATGAGGTCATTGAATCAGTAGAATGGCGGTCTTGGATGGCATGATGGGTTTCCCTGTATGTGCAGCATCGTCCTAAACCACAGCAGTGGGGTAGGGTTTACTGACTCTTCTCCACCAAGCAACCACCACACTATGGCAAGGCAGGAGTCGGATGTAATTAACTTCTCGCACCTAATCAGACCCTTCCTTCTCCAACAACATAAATCAGTCAGCCCCCACACCGCTGTCCTAAAGTGGCATGCTCTTATGGTGCAAGTACGTGCGCCATTGTTGCATGGGAGTGAGGAAAAAGGATGGGAATGTGGGGGTGGATTTCTTTTACGTGGGTTGAAACTTTCCGTGAAACAAGAAAACAAAAGGACCGGTTGACCAACAGGCTTGAGCGGGGCAGTTTGTGTTGGGGAGCAGAAGTCAAACATACGACATATGAAGCAGGTGGATCATCATCTGCCCTCTGCGGCTGCCTGCAACTGCTCCCACGTCGATCCCATCCCATCCATCCCCTAAGTTGCAGTGGTTGTATAGCATAAGCCACAATGCTCGTCTTTGGAGGTAATCGATTAACTGCGGCATTCACCGGTCTTCATTGATACGCATCGCTTTAAGATTTGCAAACATGTACATGTCATTCGGATACACTCTGATGGTGATGTGATGCACGTCTTCGCATGCGATGCTTTTCGTGAATCTCGACAAAAAAAGAAAAAAGGCATCCTCAATAGAGCTTCTTGAGATGCTATTAAACCAGCCTTACCTCTCGCATCGATTTTATCGTGGCTTGGATTTCTTCATTTTATTTTTCTTACCGTATCAATGGTAGAACTTTTGAATGATTTCATTTCAGATAAGATGATCCAGTCTCTTACCTGTTTGTCATTATCTATCAAATCCTCTCTGACCTTCTTAATAAGCTTAAAAGGAAACGAAGAATACCTTTTTCAAATCAAGGGTTTTGACTATTTATTTACGATAGTTTGATTGTTTTTAATACCTATTAGGGTATTTGTCTGTTGAAAGAGAAATAATTAATGGATAATTAATTATATTAATCATATAATTAGTATATATAATGATGATTTCATCATAATTTAAATTATATTATATTAAAATTATATATTTAATAATTTATTTGATATAGTTATGATGGTAAAATAGTTTTAATTATATTTTATTAAAGTTATTTAATACTGTAATTAGTTATTTTAATGATAATTTAATCAAAATTTGATCGATTTTAGATCAATTTAATATCTTTAATACCTATTAGGGTGTTTGACATGTTTATAGTATTGAAAGAGAATTAATTAATTAGGTTATTAGTGTATATAATGATGATTTTATCATCTAGGATCAAAATTATATATTTAATGTGCATGTAACATATTTATGATGATAAAATAGAATTAATTATGTTTTAATAAAATTATTTAATGCTTGATTTTTTATCGATATTTGATCAATTCAATATGTTTATACTTTATAGCTTATTTGATTTAAATTTGATAAGAACATGACAGGAACAACCACATGATAATGCATGGGTTTATGTCTGAAAGATAGATGAGAACTATCATCATTGACAATATAATTTATTGTGACTAGCTTGGCAAAGGTAGAGGAATAACTTGGGTGAATATACATTTGGTCGACGGGTATCCTGATGTTGCAAAATGCAAGAAAGTTTCGACAGAGATCCATAAATTATTTCAAAGCAAGCTACAACAAATAAAGGAAAATATATTTAAAAAGAAGGTAAGAGTTGAGGAAGAATATTATAGGGCTACGTAGAAACGAGTTTATAATCAGTATGAGGGTTACGACGATCAAGTCGACTTGGATCTCACAATTGGGATTTGTGGATCATTGGAGCATCAGTATATGATCGATAAAGCAATGAGGCATCGACGATCGATAAAGCAATGAGGCATCGACGACCAAATTCACAATTGGAGCATAATAATGGTAGTGGAATTCAGAGGTCGACCAGTATGAGGCAGCCAACTGCTCCTCGTTAGTTAGGCTGAACTAGTAGCATAAGGTATGATAGACTTTGTGGTTTTATGAGAAGGCTTGGTAGGAGGTCCGCACCAGATATTGTTGATATTAATCCATAAGCCTATCCCCCACAAACAGTGAAACAAACACGAATTGACGATGTATACATAAAAGAAAAGAAGTTGGATATTAGGAAGATAATTTCAAAATGGTTCTAACTTCCATAGGATTCCAGACAACACAGCCCAAGGTCTATATTATCAGAGCATGGTCTCTTCTATTTAAAAATCTAGCACAGAGATCCAACCTTTAACATCGAGAGAGATTTACGATATGTACTTAGATGAGGAGGTGGCAGAACCGAAGGATTGGATCAAATCTTTCAAGAGGTAATAAGACAAATATGAGGTGATACTGATGTGTGACAGTTGGATATGACCAACAAGAATGAGTATTCACTTTCTTATTTATTGCAACAGAAGAGTGGTGTTTAATAAGTTAATTAATGCTTCTGAAAAGATACAAGATGTAAACTACATTGAGAGCTTGATGGATACTATAGTAGAAAAGATATTGTCCAAATAATAATCGATAATAGAGTGAATTTCAGAAAGGCTAGTTTGTAATTGATAGAAAAAAGAAAAACTTTGTTTTGGACTCTATGTGCAACTCATTGCATATATATAATACTGAAGGATATTGGTGAGCTAGACACGGTCAAAAATTGTATAGCTCAAGCACAATCAATTATAAAGTTATATATAATCATCATTTGGTCCATACTTTAATACAAAGTATGTAAATGGTAAGATACTATGACCTGGAAGTACTTAGTTTACTACTAATTTTATTACATTAAAGTCATTACAATAAAAAAGATATGACTTGAAGGCAATAGTCACCTCACAAGAGTGGTCTGATTTTAGATATTCGAGAGATTGAGTGATGGAAAGAAGATAGAAAAGTCTATTCTTTCCTCTAGATTTTGGGAGTCCACGACAAAAATCATAAAAGGTGTGGAACCACTTTATATTATTCTCCGTAAGGTCGATATGGATAAGCATCTATAGATACTATATCTTAAATATATGTTGATTTTAGTAAGAGAGAATGTCAGAAAAGTATTCAAAGATGATTTTAAGTCCAACCAATACGTATGGATCATTGATCGTCGGACCGAAGTTCATGTAGATGAAGATATTCGTAATGTAAGTAAATTCATATTCAGAATAATTTAATTTATTATTTTTAGATAATAAAAAATCATACTAATAAAATTATGTCTTGTAGTATATTATCTAAACTCGACAATTCAATATCGGTATGCTCTTAGAACGCATAATGATTTACTAATAATACTACGAAATATTATATTTCGGCTCTTGCCAAACACTACTGATGCAACCGATGCTCTTATGGATGGTCGATTATTTAGAGAAATAGTTGGTTCATTATCCGACGTTATAGTTGTATCGTGTCATTACACTATGGATCCTGGTAAGAAAAAGTTACACATATTGATTATCAATTATATTTAATATTAAATATTTATAATATTAATAAAATTTTATTTATATCTTCTTGTAGTCCAGTGGTGGCTACAATTTGGAGGTGATGCACCATATTTAAGGAAGGTTGTTATTCGTGTACTTTCACAGACGACAACATCTAGTGGTTGCGAACGTAATTGGTCAACGTTTGTATTGATTCACACAAAAGTCCACAACAAACTCTCATATAGATGATTAGAGAAACTCGTATATGTCTATTATAACATACGACTAAGATTGCGATGTGCTGAGATGGATAAGAAGCCAGAAGAATCATATATTGATCCCATCGACTTCCAATTCTACAATGAAGATTCAGAGTCGATGTTAGATTGGATTGAAGCAGTAGAGAACTAAGAAGATTATCTACTTGATGAGTTAGAAGATCCTCATCGTCCTTCGCGTTTTATCACTGAAGTAATAGAAGAAGAAGAAGCACAACTCCAACAGGTAGAAAATCTCCCTCAATCACAACGTGACAAGAGTCAAACAACATAGAGTCAAATTGCTTGAGGAACTATAAACACCCAACGGTCATAGTCATCCGCCCAACGTGTAAAGGCATAGGGGAAGGCAGTAGCATTAGTTGCATCGTTAGAAAGAATCAAGTCGGATGATGAGACACCTTCACAATCACATTCAACAACTTGCTCGGTTCATAGATATGATAGTAACACGAATAGTAGTGCCTCGACGGATGATGGTGATGATGTCGGGCAGTCATTAGTCTCGTCTACACAACTTTAGGGTGGTGCATGAATCGAGGAGCAATATTTTACATATGCCACCTAAGATTCAAATCATGAAACTCGACAAGGTGCTAGTTAAGTTTATGTACGGAAGGGGAAGGGGAAGGCAGTGGATGAATTTGAGTAGATACGACAGAGCCTATATGATGTAGATACAGAAAGAAGCTCATCGTATTCACAACCATCATATTATGGAGAATCATATGGGCAACAATAGTACGATGATAGTTGGTCATCCTTCTTTGAGCAATAGTATGATATAGAGCAGTAAATAGTAACAAAAATAGAAGCTCTAACATTTACCAATATATGCCTCAGGAGCTACCTTGGACAAATGTGATTTATGACGATGAGCCTACGATCATCATCATACTGATACATCAATGACATACGGTGTCTTAATACACTATATCGTGAGATTAATTTTATGATTGAGTCCAACAAACATATTATATTAATATGTAGATGTATATGATCGAAGAACCCGATCCACCACCCGTGAAGGCTCGTCGTTTGTTTTGGTGGTAAAATTAGTAATCAAAGTATATCTACATATATGATTATTTAATTTATTTAAATTTTAGAGTTTATATTATAATAAAATAATCTAATAATTTAAGTAATTTTTCTATAGATATTTCAATATTTACATAAGGATAATTCATAACAAACTGAAATATGAACCTTACACAAGATTATTCCTCAAAGTCCAAAAAAGATACATGATACTATTCTTATATAATTTATATTGATTTTGCTAAATCTATACTATTACTATATTTATTTCTACCTTAAAAACTCTATCTTTAACCTTTTTTTTTTTGAAGGATTTTACACCTAAATTAGGTGTATCGTTCAGTACGCCTTGACATATCGCTCAATATACGATATCGTACCGTATCAAGCAAAGCTCGTAACATCGATACGGTATGATATTTCAATTAGAACCAATATATTTTTTTAATTAAAACATTGTTAAGGCTTTAGAAACCTTCAATGTGTACTAGTATCAAGATTATATTTTGTTTAGATCCGTAAATCTATTATATTTTGTTTAAATGTTGTGATCCCACCACTAAGCATAAATCTATAACTTTTTATGAATTCAAGAGGTGGATGTCCCTTGAAATATCTTGTTGTTTTATGTCCCGAATAGTTTATAAAATAGTTATCAATAAATGATAATTAATAAAATCACCCAAAAGACCCAAGGATGGTACAGTGGTTATGTTTCACGGGCTGAAAAATCTATTTTAATCAATTCGATCATTAATATTATTCCTACTAAAACTTTGCTCACTTCTAGCATGGCTAACAAAGTGCTTAGTAGAACCTGTTTGATTAGAGTTTGGGTGGTTTAGGAACTATGAATATTCATGCTTTTGAGAACACCATCTATGCCAAAAGAGCTCTTTCCTTGCTGAATAATGATACTTCTTTATATGGTTTCTAGAATAATAATGCCAGTATAGTTGTCTGAACCCTAAGATGGACGAAGACAAAACCTTTCGCGTTGTTAGGACCATGAGTCATTTTGTAATATTCTAGATTAATAATACTAGTATATGAAATGAACATTGATTGGGTTAGCAATATACCTGTTTATGCATGGCCTACTTACATTAATTAATGTTCTAAAAATAAGAAACTTTCAACAGGTGACCGAGTTCTTAGAAGATAATTAACGAAAAATTCATGTCTTGAATCAATTGTTCCATCCTATCTTGGTAGCTAAGATGTTAAACATTCATAATCCCTTAAAATCCAATGGACACTCATTCCTTCATACATGTATATGGCAAAAAATGCATATTAATTGATGAAAAAGAATACTTATCTCGATTAAGGATAGAGAGGATAGATTGATGACTCAGTTAAGAGGCAATTTGGAATCTCCGTACTCCATCAAAGTTAAATTAAAAAAAACTTCTCTAAACTTTCACATAGGTCAAATATTTTCGAAACATATTACACCAAACATGCATTATTTGATTCCTCCTTTGCCTAAGAATTTTGAAATTTATTGTAGCTAAAAACAAATATTACTTTTAACATTGGCAATGGTCGGTGGCGAGACCATTAAATTGATGTAAGCATAAAAATTATGATTATATTATTGTTATATAAAAAAAATTAATATCAGAATCGAAATCAAATAATAATATATTATGATTAAGATTATGTATCTTTGGATGTTATTCAAAAAATCTTTATCTAATATATAAATATATCATTTAGCGCTTCCGTTTAGCTTAACTATGATAAGAGTATATTCTGAGTTGAAGTTAATAATAGTAGACCCTTATATAAATCTATTTTAATATTTTTTTCACTTATATAATGTGGTACTCAATTGGGGAGTTAATAGTATGCATTTTCTTTCATGTTATTAAATCGGGGGATAAATTTAGTACCTATGTCATAGTAATTGTTTCTTGAACATAAGACAAATTTATGTTCTCCTCCACATATACCTAATACAAGTATAAGCTCCTCCACATATACCTAATATAAGCAGAAGCATGGAAGGATGATGCTGTAATCTTGGCTGGCTACATCGAGAAGGTGTAACAAAGAGGAAGGCTATCCATACATGTATATTAGTATTATACATGTCTTCAAACCTCACAACAGGAACAGGAATATGCAGTACAACATCTCAAAGTCAAAAGCGTACTACACAACTCCAAGTTAGAACAATTCGATCGATGATAAAAATGCATGAGTTGGAATCATGTACGCCCCCATATACCTCATATAAGCCAACACAGAGCCAATCTGCTATGCGAGCAAGGCAGCAATCTGTCATGGCGTCGACCACCATGAAAGCTGGACCTCGGTGGGCAATCCTGCTAGCGCTTCTCCTCCCCTTGCTGTCTTCCCAGGTCTACGGCCATGGCGGGGGCGACGACACCGACTCCGGTGATCAGCCGGTCAACCTGCGCGCTAAGGGCTTGGTCGCCGTCAAGATATGGTGCCTCGTGATCCTCCTCGTCAGCACCTTCGCCGGCGGGGTGTCGCCCTACTTCTTCCGGTGGAACGAGAGCTTCCTGCTGATGGGGACCCAGTTCGCCGGAGGCGTCTTCTTGGGCACCTCCCTCATGCACTTCCTGGCCGACGCCAGCAGCACCTTCATGGACCGCACGTCCAACCCCTACCCTTTCGCCTTCATGCTCGCCTCCGCCGGCTACCTGCTCACCATGCTCGGCGACTGCATCATCATCACGTTGACTCGGGGCGGGACGAAGGAGGAGAAAGTGGAGGCTGAGAGAGGGGGGGACTCTGACGGCCACAGGAACGAGGACGACCCCCATCTCCATCCGTCTTTCCTCAGGACCACATCCTTCGGAGACACACTGCTCCTCATCCTCGCGCTTTGTTTCCACTCTGTGTTCGAGGGGATAGCCATCGGAGTCTCAGGTTGGTGGCACCTCCTCCCGCAACATGGCAACTCCATTCACCCACTGACGTCTAATGCTGTGCTGCATCTTCTTCTTCAGACACAAAGGGCAGCGCATGGAGGAACCTGTGGACGATCAGTCTGCATAAGATCTTCGCCGCTATCGCCATGGGAATTGCACTGCTGAGGATGTTACCCAAGAGGCCGTTCCTGACGACGGTGGCCTACTCGCTGGCCTTCGCCATATCAAGCCCAGTGGGAGTCGGCATCGGGATCGCCATCGACGCCACGACGGAGGGATCAACGGCGGACTGGATATACTGCATCTCCATGGGTCTCGCCTGCGGCGTGTTCATCTACGTGGCCGTCAACCACCTCATAGCCAAGGGATTCAAGCCATACAAGCCAAGTTCCTTGGACACTCCCTTCTTCAAGTTCTTGGCGGTGCTCGCAGGGGTTGGAGTGATAGCTGTGGTGATGATTTGGGATTAATCATGGCGTGTTCGTGTTGTGGTCTCCGTGTTTGTATGTTTTCCTCTCACCGTTGGTTTCTTTGTGTTCGCTCAGCTTTATTGCTCGTTCGTCGGTGCTCATTTCCTCCTATAAGAATGATTCTCTGAATTGTGGATTCGAATAACACATTGGGTTCTGCTTTGTGCCACAATCATCAGATGGGAAGAGTAGTGACGATCGATATCGATTTCTAATATGAACATCTTATCTATGGATCACTACATATAGCCTCGTAATAGTGGCAAAACTAAACTGCTCTAGTACACCGATATGGAGCATTATTTAGCTAAAGGGCTTTATATTAACGAGGGAAGAATAAACATGAATCAACACTGCTTTTGAAACTTTGAGCATTCATTAGGGAGATGAGAACATAAATCAATATCGGTAGGAGTTGTTTTTATGAATAATCGACAAAGGAATTTATTTGTAGGGTTCGGTAAGTATTTCTATGAGTCCTAATCTTATTCAGAACATAAACTCCTTAGAAAATTAGGATTTATTTCCATAAATATAACCTGAGTCTTAAAATTATAGTGAAAGAGAGGTGTTGCTGGGAGGATCTTTATAGTAGATGTAGAGAGAATTAAGAGAATATATTTATTTAGACTTATATGAGAATATGTACAAGAGGAGTCATGCTTGAATTAAGATAATTTAAGTGAATTATAATTTTTCTCATATAGTAAAGAATTTATTTATTTATTTTTTCTGTAGATGCGAATTATCGGATTTCGTTAATATATTTTTTGATTGTTAATCTTTACATTTTCTTTTGGTTTCTAAATTCTTCTCTCCTTACTAATGAAATATCACATTAATTAGTATAAGTACATCGTAGTAGATTTCTGCAGGCATTTCCTCTCTCTCTCTCTCTCTCTCTCTCTTAGTAACTTGTTCTCTACCATGAGCATGCACGAGAAAGAAAAGGAACGGAGGACTATCGTGTACCATATTCAACACAGTGAACCACATGAACTAACACACCTTCGAAGAAGAAGAAGAAGAAGAAGAAGAAAGAACATTTGGCTAGAGAATGACTCCATGGTGATGTACCCACTCATCTTCTTCCTCCTCTGGTGATGCAATAGACAGCAGAAACAGAAGAAGAAGAAGAAAGAACATTTGGCTAGAGAATGACTCCATGGTGATGTACCCACTCATCTTCTTCCTCCTCTGGTGATGCAATAGACAGCAGAAACACGTAGAGCGGCAATCCGACCACCAAGCTCAAACTTATTTATATTATCCGCAGAAACATCTGGTGGTGATGTACCCACTCATCTTCTTCCTCCTCTGGTGATGCAATAGACAGCAGAAACACGTAGAGCGGCAATCCGACCACCAAGCTCAAACTTATTTATATTATCCGCAGAAACATCTGGGGGCGGAACTCTTGGGATCCACATGCCATGCCTTCCATTTGACCTCAGAAAGCTTACGACCTCCATAAACTAGCATATTGAGATCCGTCGCTGGAGAGATCGTAATCCATACAACGACGACGACGAGCCGCAAGTCAAATCCTTTCCTGTTGCTTTCCGACTATAAACTAGTCGAAATCAGTGTATCTGCTCATGTCATATATTATCATCAGAAACCTTTGTTTGAAACGAGTGCAGATTATTGCCACAAACATCACTTTCATAGATCTCATTTTTGACAGATACTTAATTAATTCTATTTTATTTTTATTCTGATATTGTGTTCTTGTGATAAATGGTTTTTATTGTTTCCTCTTATGTTATTCTTTTATATCATTTTTTTTTCTTTCTGATGGTGTACATTTTTTTCCTTGGATTTGAGTTCTATTCCAGTTGAAATCTATTATTATTTTTATTTTTATTCTGATATTGTTTTCTTGTGTTAAATGGTTTTTTATTCTTTTATTGAAATGTTTATTATAAATTAGTATGTCTATTTAAGTTTTTTCTCTTACATCATTTTTTGTTCTATCTGAAAGTGTACAATTTTATCCCATTCTTGAAATATACATACATACATATTATTTATTTATTTATTTTCCTTCTGATGTTATCTTCTTGTGCTAAATGGTTTTTATTGTTTCCTCTAAATGTTCATCATGCATACTTATGTGTCTATATGTTATGCTCTTACATTATTTTTATGTTCTCTCTGATAGATAGTGAATACATTTTTCTTCCCCTTGGATTGGAATCCTGTTCTTGACAAAAACTTGGACATTTTTCCTTTCATTTTTGTTCAGATACTATTTTCTTGTTCTAAATGGTTTTTTCTATTGTTTCCTTGAAATGTTTATTATACATCATTATGTTATTTTCTTACATCACTTTTTGTTCTATCCAATTGTGTGCACACTATTTTCTTGGACTCGAATCCCATTTCTTGATAAAATCTTGGATTTTTTTTCTTTTATTTTTGATCAGATATTATTTTTGCGTGCTAAATGGTTGGTTTTCTTTAAAGTTTTACTACACATTTTTTATGTTTTTGTTCTATCTGATAATGTATATATATACATATATATTCTTGGCTTCGAATCCACAAAATCTTGGATTTATTTTATTTATTTTTTTCATTGTGATATTATTTTTCTTGTTTTCTATAAGTGTTTATTTGTTCTATCTGGTACATTTTTGTTTCTTGAATTCCAGTCTCATTCTTGAAAAAAACTTGGATTTTTTTCCTTTCATTTTTGTTCAGATACTATTATTTTCTTGTTCTAAATGGTTTTTATTATTTTCTCTAAATGTTTATTCACTTTTTGTTCCATCTGGTAGTGTTCATTTTTTTTTCCCCCTTGCATTCGAATACCATTCTTTACCCAAAAAAAAAAAGGATTTTTTTTCCTTTTATTTTCGTTCCGATATCATCTTCTTGTTCTAAATGGTTTTCCATTTTTTTTAAATAAATGCTTCTCATACATTATTATGTTTCTTTATTCAGTTTTCTTACATCATCTTTTTTATTTTTTGGCAAAAGGGTAAGAGAAAATTTGTTGACAAGTAAAGAAACATTATACTTTACGACTAAAAAAAATGAAAAAAAAAATAATTTTAGCATGAATATATGTCGGATGAGTTTTTGAACCTTCAATTATTTTTGTTTTGTTTACCCTAAATATTTGTCTCACATTAACAATATTTTTCATATATTTTGTTTTTTCCAAGCTTTTTTTGCTGCTTTTTGTACCATTTAATAGCAATTTATTGCTCACTGTTACTTGCACTGTTTTGAAGATGTTGTTCCGACTAGATTCTTCAACCCATGACTTTGACAACCTTTGACTTCTCTAACCCTAGTTTTGGTCAACAAAAAGTTCTTACAGTTCCTTCCAAAAAGTTCTTACATGTCACTGACAAAGTCAAAAGCCATATACTGCGAGCACCAATGCATGTCAAACATTCTCCCCCTTCTCTTCAATCTGTAATCTGACAGATGTTTTCCAAAACCTCATTCCTCAGTTCTCAAGCCTGTAATCACTATGTTCTGTTCACAGCATGGTGTCCAAAACTTGTTCCTTAAGCTTGTCCAGAGAAAGGCTGATACATCAGTTCTCACAGCACAACAAAGAAAGCAAGTAGAAATTAAACAGGATTTAAGCTTGCAACAAAAAAATAATAATAAAAGAGAGAGAAAAGAAAAGAAAATTCTGCACTAAAAGTTAAATGGTGGCAGATACTTCAAGCAAGCCAATAAATGCAAAGTTCAGCGATCACAACTGATCTCTGAAGTCTTCTCTGCAAAACAACAGGATTCACAAGATGAACAGTGTGCAGAATCTAAGCAGGTTTGACAAGGGAAGTGTTGTGGTTGAGGTTACAAGCCCAAGAGGACACACATTGCATCATGCACAGATGCTGTCTGGCACATCTCTTTTAGCTCACTGGCCAAGTAGGACAACAGGCTTTAATCAGTAGAAAGTTATGCCATCTAATTAGCTGGAAGAGGAGGTACAGAGGACAAATTTTGGAAGGAGCAGCACCAATCAATCCCCTCAATGATTAAGAAAAGCCAAACTACATGACAAACAGATTTTAAGAAGGCCAACCACCACCTATCAGTCTGTCTGTCTGTCAAGTTAATTAGGCCAAAAAGGTTAAGATGGCATCTTAAAAAGCTGCATTCATTCAAGATATAAGAAATCCTCCAGAGCATGATCCTAACATGAAGCCAGGGAATAACATTTCATAGCAATTCAACAATGTCACTGGAATCAGTGATGCTGGAGTCAGTCTGGCTTGATTAATGATCACATATACAACAACAAATTTAATATAACCAAAACAAAGAGTTGCTCCGCATCAATCTATACTAAAATCAAGTTTTCTAACGTAATCGATCTATACTAAAATCAAGTTTTCTAACGTAATCCCTCCCATGTTCAATGGCTCAAATCGGTAACCGATAAGAATGAAATAATAAAATATTTCATGAAATATTCTCTAGGTATTTTGGATCAAGTTTTATCTTCTCACTACTGACCGTATTGTCGAACCCGAACCACTATCAGAAAAAAAATATTTCCGGTATCAGCATGATAAGATGATCCTATCATTCATGCTTTGTGTACAAACCTGCTTTCCAGTGCAAGTGTAGCCATTAAGCTCCAAGTATCCCTTCTGTTGTCATAGATCTCAGCAAGGATTTTAGAATCAACCTCAACAAGGGGTTTGATCCCAAGATATGCAAATTTTAGCTGAGCAAATTCGAGTTTTTATTTTTATTTTTCTTTGCTCATGCAATCTGATAAAAGTGGAGGGTTCAAGAACAACCTCAGATTTTACAGGTACATAACTATCAGCCACCTTCAAGCAAGTTCACATGATCCAAGACAGGATATAACTTTGACTGGTCCCAAAAGGAATGATGGATTCAGCTCGCATTCTTCAACTCTGTTACAATCTGAAGGAAGAACACAAAAGAATTGGTCAGTGGATAGAGCAGACTGTAGTCAGGAGATACTGCTGAGCCTCACACAAGGATAGGAGCTTTCAACATGAACATCTACTTGATTCTTTCGGACGACAACTTCAGTGATACAGAGCAGGAAATGCTACTACAATGTTCAGAGGTATCCATTTATATACAGCGGTAACATATGTGAAATCTTTCGCATACCGCCATCAAGCAATCACATTGGCGTTGTCATCCCAATTGGTGGATCGATTCCTCGATCGCCTCCTTAGAAATGAACCACTTCCGTGCCTGTGAGACGACGCAGGATGAGATGCTGAGCTCGGCCGCGAAGAAGATGAAGCCGAACGTGACAGCCTGAAGGACGAGAAGAAATTGCGGATAGCTCGACCAATTCCTCCGCTCCCCCTCGACCGACTACTTGTCGAGGACCACGAGATCCTTCTTGGAGCTCCGCTGCTGTTGAACCCACCATCCATCTCGGTGTACACCACCGGAAACTCTCGTTCCCCGGCTCTCCTACCACCTGAGAACCTCCCCACGGCAAACCCCCCACCTGGAAGTCGCCATATCGTCAGCCCGACTGTCTCCTCCTCGTTCCCGGCAGCCGCCGCCTGCTCATCTCCTTCTGCCCCCGTCGCACCCTGTGCTTGCACGTCCGTCGGCAGCTCATGGCGGCAAACGGGGCATGAGTTCCGGAGCGAAAGCCATGGCAAGATGCAATCTTGATGATAGATGTGCTTGCAGGGCATCTCCCGGGCCTCGGTCCCAAGCTCGAACGCGTCCATGCAGATGGCGCAATGGCAGTCTCTCCCGATATGGTCGTCGACGATCTCTACGGTAGGCATCGACTCGATGGCGGTCTTCGATGCTGGCGGGTGCTCGCACCCCCTTCCTCGACCGATGCCGTTGATCTCGATCTGGGCGAGCTGCTCGAGCAGGCGGTCGAAGCCCGAGCCCATTAGGAAATCCGAGATGCTTTCCGGCAAGGGGCGGAGGCCGGATCCGGTACCGTCGTCGTAGTAGAGCTCGAAGCTGGTGGTGGTGGCTCGATCCGCGTCGCGGGCGCCGCCCTCGGACGGGCCGCGGAGGACGATAACCGGATTAAAGTGGAAGCGGTTGCCGGCGGACGTGCGGCGGTTTCGACGGAACCTGAGCTCCGAGGTGTGGCGGGGCGCGGCGGCCGCCGCGGACCAGTCACCGCCAAGCGCGTGAGCGTCGGTGGAGGGCACCCGGCGCCGGCGGGGCTCAGCGGCGGGGAAAAGGCGGGGAGGAGGGCTGCCCACCTCCTCGAGGAAGCCGCCGTCGCAGTTGGGGCAAACGATAGCATCCTGCGGCCACACCCGGACGAATCGGCTACATCGATAGCACCAGTAGGACGACGCCATCGCCATGGAACAAGGCACCGAAACGTATACGAACAGCCACAAAGATCCCAACTTTCCCTCCGAGAACGAGCAAATCAGAAGCAAAAACCCCTCAAAAACCGATCTTTCGAACGAATCCCTCAAAATAACTATTCAAACGACTCTCCGACCCTAAAAAAACTCAAGATTTCCAGAATCGAAGGTAAAATCCCCCCCGATCCCTTCAACGATTCGTGACCAGATCCTTCCGAAGCGGAGGCAAAAACCACGTCGGGTGGAGAAGCAGGAAGAGGACAGGGAGGAATGCGGGAGAGGGAGCGAGAGGGGTAATTGGGCGCTTTATTACTGGCGACGACGCATCGATGGCGGAACCGGGTGACCGCGATTGATACTGACGCCGTCAAGGTGCACAACGTGGACCGGATGCCGCTGGGTCAAAGTGGAGAGGAGGGAGCTGAAGCCGCTTCGGAGTCAGAAGACCCGACGCAGACGGGCCCTCGTTGTCCCCTCAGCCGCCTCCATTCACGTTCCTGGAAGATGCTGCGAACGCGCACAAGCCTTTCTTTGTGCCGTTGTCATAAAAAAGCCCCCAACTTTGAGCTACTCACTCAGCATCTCTCGTAAAGACTCCGCTTTTCCTCTCCTCCCTCCCTCCTTTCCCCACTCTTTCTTCCCCTCCGGAGCTCAGACCAAGGATGGTTGACTGCACGTGAGCCATTCCCGTTGCCAGGTGTGCCCAAAATGCTCCTCGTTACACTGTTTCTTATCCTCCTCTGCTGTCGCCGCTGCAGCCCACTACCGAGACCAAAACAATGGGCTGAGAGACTTCTGTTCGATTCAGGGCCACCAGTTTGGTGCCAGAGATCTTTTCGTTGAAGTGTGAGCTTGTCATCTTCTCCATCATCCATTTGTCCTCGGACAAGCCCCATTAGAATAAGCAAGACGAAAGCAAATTGCCAAGAGCAAAAGGGTAGCACAGCATTGGCATGCCCAAAACCTGTTCTGTAGTGCCGCTTCTCTGACCTTTTCCTGTGGATCGTGCAATTTGTGGTCCGAATCGCGCATGACTCGAGACTCAACGGTGGAATGCCAGCTGATGGCTCAAGTTTATTCCCATAAACAAATCTCGTTAAGCAAAGTATTAATCCCTCATAGGAGTAAGAATGATTCTTAGCGATGGGACAAGTTGCTGGGGAACTCAATATCCAAAGCTTCTTGATCGATGAACTAAGCAACAGCAATTATAAATCTGCTACTTGCCTTCACCTCAGAATTGCCCCTAAGCAACAACATCCTGACATCTCAGAGCTGAAAGTGTTGTTGATTCACATCAGCATTTTGACAGCAAGACAAGAGTGCTCACCTTCCACAGTTCCTGAAGTCTTTGACTGAGAGTTCTTGAAGGAGAAGTATCCTCCAAATGATTAAAATAGGTTGATGGCAAGTTCGCTTCAGGGATCAGCTGCCATCCTGCTGTCACACTGAGGTCCATCACATATCTCAACTTGGTTGCTTGTATATATAATAGATATTTGTATTGGTTTTCATGGATTATGGGTTTCCTATAAATTCTTTTTGAAATATATGTGCCCTAGACATTTATTTATTTATCTGTTTATTTTATTTTATTTTATTTATTTATTTGTTTTCTGAAGTTGGTATGGATTTGACTCTTCTAGAAGCAGACTGAGCACCAAGTAATGTGATCTACAAACTGAAGCACTGGATTGGGTGTTGCTCTAATGTAATGGATAAGAACCTGATTCAAGTGGGTCCCACTTGGGCCTCATTCTTTTATGCATGGTTGATTGTAAGATCTTCCAAAAATATTTTATTTTTATTATAGAGAAGAAGGAAAAGAAATTGCTGATGAAGTCAGCAAAGCTGGCAGATTAGGATTAGGGACCTGATTAGGTAAATAATTTATTTACCTGTGAGGTTCTAGAGAATTCTTTTGTAAAGCAACATCACATCACACGTAACAGTTTGAAGATACGTCACACTTATTTGATTGATACATTTGTGGTCGCGAGTTCAAGACGTGTCATTACCTTATGATCATAGTCTAATGATTCAATGACCGATATCACAGTTTATTAATAGTCGGACAACTCGCATAATATTTATTGTAGTCTCAACTTAATGGTGATATAAGAATAAATATAGGCCTAATAGAAAGTCAATTCCAACATAAGAATAAATGACGCATATAGCAAGAGATACTATACCTATGAGTTAAGATGAAGATGCCAAAGTATTGAGCTAAGCTGTCTTAATAGCTAAGACTCTGGACAGGTCAATCTCATAAAGTCTGCCACACACCATCTTTGATTCCTCGAACGATCGGATAAACCATTTGGAATTGACCCATATACAAAATGAAGTCATTGTGCCATGAAGAGAAGTGACGGAAACTTCTCTCTCTCTCTCTCTCTCTTACTGGACATTCTCCAAGAAACTTCGCTGATGCCGTGCTTAGAGGAATGGAAGCACCTAAACTTATTGCCCAGAAAACGTTTGATCAATCAAATGAGTTGGTGGTCTATTTACTTTGAGAACAACCCTCTTTTTTTTTTTTTTTTCTCTTGTGTTTGACTTATAAAGATGATACAGTGGTGACTCTATTTGGTAATCACCATACCAAATATTCGACTGACAGTGATACTGTTGGGATCCAGAGATCGGCACTAAGAGGTAGGGGGCTGAATTAGTGCAGCGATAAAATTATGTCTTCGAAAATTTTCGTATGATAAAATCTCTTTACGTTGAAAACGATTTTAGAAATTTAACTTGAAAGCATATGAAAATGTAGTGACTAAGTAAAGTAGTTTGCAGTATGTAAATGACAACAATAGAAATACAAACTAGATTTTTAAAGTGGTTTGGTCAACGTGACCTACATCCACTTTCGGCTTCCTCTTCCGACGAGGTTACCGGCATCCACTAGAGGCATTCCTTTAATAGGCGAAGGCTAATATCCACTAGAGGATATTTCTAGAGAGATTACAACAGCGTTTTTCTACTTTTAAACTCTCTGTACTTGTGTACTTTAACCAGGGATGAGAAGGATATTTATAGGCTTCAAGTTGATTCAAACTTGGAGCCTAAAACTTTCCCATCCTGGGTTCCCCGAGCACGGGTGGTACCACCACCCAGTGTCAGTCTGACACTGATACTGTACCACTGCCTGACATAGTCTCAAAGATTGTGCCATGACGGTGAGACTTCTTAGGGCACTATTTGGGCTTCTTATTGGGCCCAACATAGTCCTTTTACGGGCCTAGTTGACCCAAATCCAAACCCAATTACGTGCTAATTACGATTCCTAAGACATTTGTTAAGCTAATCAAGTCCCTATGTCTTGGTTTCTTCCGGCGAACTTCTGATGAGCTTTCGGCAATGTTCCGGTCGACTCCCGGCAAGCTTCTGGACTTCACGACGATGTTCTTGGTGAGTTCCAACCAGCTTCTTTAGCAAGCTCTGAGACTTCTTGACTGGATCCGTCAAAACTTCCGACGAACTCCCAACTGTTAGGATCAGAGTGGCACTAAGAGGGAGGGGGGTGAATTAGTGCAGCGGATTAAAACTCGTAAGTTTGAAAACAAATTCGTAAATACAAGGAGATTTTATTTTGATAGTAACTTGAGTAAAATGAGAAAATGAAATCCGAAAGCTAGCAGTAGTGTAGATAATAATTTCAGGAAGGTAAATACTCACACATTCAAGGAACGTACCAATTTAAAGTGGTTCGGTCAAAATGACCTACATCCACTTGCGAAGCCTTCTTCAATGAGGCTCCCAACTTCCACTAGCAAATCACTTTGAAGGGGAAGGACAAATACCCCTCTTACAACCTTTTTACAAATGGTTCACACTCTTACAAATCTTCAACGAAAAGGAAGGAGGTGAACACTCAAGCAATTGAAAACAAGGCTTGCCAAAAACTTTACAAAGGCTTTTGTCTCAATCTAATGCTTCTCAAAGGTTGTAATCTCAGCTGATAATTGAGGGGTATTTATATGCCCCAAGAGGATTCAAATTTGGGCTCCAAATTTTGAATTCTCTTGCGTTCCCGAGGTTGGCGGTGCCACCGCCCGACCTCTCGGGTGCTGGGCGGTGCCACCGCTTAGTCCAGCGGTGCCATCGCTTAGTTCTCAGGTTTTGGGCGGTGCCACCACCTAATCTGGCGGTGCCATCGCCTACACTATTTCAGCTCAATGGTTAGGCTCCAAACTTGGCCCAAACCAGTCTGAACTCGGGCCCAATTGGCCCCTACTTGGGTTATAGGATTAACACCTAATCCTAACCCTAATTAACATGCTAAATACGAATTTAAAGACATTTTCTAAGCTATTACAAAGTCTACAAGTCAAGACTTTTTCCGCGCGAGCTTCCGGCGGTCTTCCGACGAACTCTCGAAAACCATTCTGCGGACTCCCGACAAGCTCCTAGACTTCACGATTTGATCTTGGCGAGTTCCGATAAGCTTCTTCGGCAAGCTCCGATCTTTCTCGGTAAGCTCTGCAAACTTCCAACGAACCTTCTGGCGAGCTTCCAAAAAATCCTTTGGCAAGTTCCCTACTCATTCTTGGCTAGTTTCGGCAGTATTCCCGACGAACCTTCGGACTTCCGTCGAACTCTCGAACTCGCAACGAATCCTTCGCGCTTGACTCCGACACTTTGTTTCACTTTATGTCTTCGTCGTTATCGTAGTTAATCCTGCACACACAAGCCAAAACTCTACTCCGATCTAGACAATTATTACAATGCGAATTGACATTCTGTTGCCCGGCACGTCATTGGTTGGCGCTTCGTCCGATTCTTCAGCGCATCATCCTCTCTTGCAGCTTGTTGCCCAATCGACGGTTGACCTCTACAACCCCGATATCCTTGGCGCAATTCCGCTCTCCTTGGCCCGATGCCGGACGTCCGAAGCCTTCTGCCGTCCAATATCCTAACGTGATCTCCTTCGTCGCAACGTCAATTCCTCCTGCGTCAACTGTCTAATCCTGATCGAGTAGACCTGCATCACTTAAAATGCAGTTAAACATCTAAACATAATTAATTAGTTTCATCATCAAAATCCGAGATTCAACAATCTCCCCCTTTTTGATGATGATAACTAATTGATGACTAACGGAGTTAACCTTAACTCTCCGGAGTTTAACCAAACTCCCCCTATCAATATGTCATTGATAGAACACTTGGTTTATCCCAAATCCAAGTAACATTCATCACATGTTATGATAAACATTTAAACCATCATGCAAATATATAAAATATTCAATTCAATGCATGAAGTCATCAATATACTTTTCCCCCTATGTCATCAACAAAAAGGAGAAGTAGCTCTAGCTAGTTTAAAAGATATGCAAGTTTTTGCAACATGAAACTAGATTTTCATCACAACATATAAGCATAAAAGCATAGCAAGATTCTTAAGTTCAATCATGGCAATTCAACACTTGATTTTTTGTGTAAGATTGCACTTTGTTTTTCTTTCCGAGTAACAATATTTATGATGTTTGATATAGCAAATTTCTTCATTATAATGATCGAGCTATTAAATTCTTCATTCAAGTATGCAAGCTAGCAATAACTTTCTCCCCCTTTGTCAATGTCAAAAAGAAGGAGAGGAACCAATGATTTAGACTTTTACATCAACTTTGCATCAATCAATATTTCAATCATCACATGATGCATATAAGACAATAATACAAAGAAATCATTTCATGAAGGATATCAAAGTGAAAATTCACCAAGGATCACATGATACAATCGCAAATCATGATATCATTATGCGATACATCATGAGATGATAATTTATCATATCAATGAAAGATATCAATTGTTAAACATGATATGATAATAGTCTCAAAAATTTCAATTTGCGATACATTGTGATACACTAAAAAATTTAATGCAATGCTTTTAAGGATATCAACCTATTTTTGATACAAAGCATGGCAAGAGCAATTTTATTGCAAGTTTTCTAAATTTTGCACTTTTTGCTTCTTTCGATAGGCAAGATCTTTCTTCTCTTTTTGAGAAGTGCAAGCTTGCAAGTTTTACTTCCTTAGCATGCTAGGAAGTTTATTTTCATTTTCAATGCACAAGCTAGCAAAACCTTCTCCCCCTTTATCAAAGTCAAAAAGAAAGGAAGGACTCAATGACTAAAAATTTCAACCATTCAACAAGCTAAATATGCAAAGAATTTATTAAATATATCAATAAGGATCAATTCATGAATACCAAAGATATGATTCATGGTTCATTAAAATTCTTCTTAACAAGTTCACGATCAAGATTCATATAATTCATAATAAAGCAAATTGATGTACAATAATCACATAAGGCATACAAGACAAAGAAATCTTGTTATTTCTATATTATGAAATATATGATATCAAGGCTCATGATTCATTTGAAAAGATATAGCTCAAAGAGCAACTTAAACATTCTTATCAAGATCACATTTTAAAATATTCCAAGTATCAAGTGTTTAGAGATAAAAAGTTCAATACATTGTATGAAAAAAATATAATATCAAGTTTTTTCATCATGCAATGTAGCAATTAAATATTTACAAGTTCAGCATTTTTGCTTTTCTTGAGATAGCAACCGTTTGCTTCTCAACAGGCTAGCAATTTTTACGATATGCAAGTTTTACTACATACAAGCTAGCAAATTTAAAGATTTGTAAGTTAGCATATTTGCTTTTCTTTGCGATGTGCATGATAGCATTTCTTTGTAATGTTCAAGATAGCACATTGTACATTATACTAACTAACAAATTAAAGATGTTCAAGGAAGCAAGCTCTTTCTTCTCTTTTGAGAAGTGTCATTTTTGCTTCCTTAGTAAAATGCCAACCTAGTAAGGGACAATGTTTTACATGAGGCAAGCAAACAATTTGCGAAGTGTTACATTTGCATCTTCTCTTTAGATGTGCAAGAAAGTAAGCAAGTTTTTGCATTTTCTTGACTTGTGCAAGCTAGCTAATTTCTTTTTGAGATGACCCTTTACATCAATTCAAGATAGCACATTAGCAACTCTTTCTCCCCCTTTGTCATTGGCAAAAGGAAAGGAAGATTCAAGTCATGAATATCAAAATAATAATTTTATCATGAATATTTCATCATTGCGTGCATCATTATCATACGTTAAAGTATTGCATATATAATACCAAATCATCATATATATTTTTAAAACATATAAACTCATCATGCATGATTCCAAATCATCATTCATATTATTTCAATCATTGTTTCAATCATCACTATAACTGATCATGCACAAAATGTAAAATCATCTAACATGAAACAAACATTTATTTTCAAAATATTTATCACTATTTTCATGTATGATAATAAAGTATTCATGATACCGAACATTAAATCAATATTTTTAAGTATTTATCACTTCATGATTGTTGGTACCAAACATTTATCATTTAAAGCATTCATGATACACATCATATACAATACATCACATACATCATCATAATAAAAAACATATGCATCATTCCAAATCATAAACATTTCAAATCATCATGGTATTAATCTGTTAAATTGCATCCTGCCATGCATGATCATAATTTTTTCCCATTTTATCATTGTAAACAAGAAAGAATAAGGGAAGAACAAAATAATGCATAATATTTCAATTATTTCAAGGCATATAAGCCATAAATCCAATGGCATCATGTCATGAAAGATAAGACCTCTTGAATTACAAAAGACATGATTCATTTTATCAAATATCTTCTTTAAATAAAATATTAAGAAAAATCGTAGGAGTACAAAGAAGAGATCTTGTTTTAAAAGAAAATCAAGTAATAAATCCAAGAAATCAAGATCATAATTTGAATACAAACTCATTCAAATTCAAATAATCAAATTCATCAAAATCTCAACATTACTTTCAAGAGATTCAAAATGGTATACATAGATTTAGCATAATAAACATCAAGATCAATAGGATAGAGAAAAATGATTTTTCAAGGAAAAACTATTTTTCTCTTTTTAGTTATTTCAATTCATATGATTTTATTTCACTTATACCAAATAAAAACATGTATCATGTTTAAAACCGAAAGTGTAAGATTTATTATAACAAAGATTAATAAGGTACTTTCATTATGGTAAAAATCAATAATCCATAAATCACAAGATTCATCATGCATAATTTTGAAATTTATTAAGCATGATCATTATGCATGACACTAAAATATGGTTTCAAAATGTTTAATATTTTTATTACATCATTATGCAATGGTTTCATTGAACATAATTTTGAATGATTCTTATAGATAACTAAAACTTCTTTAGTTTTAATTTATGTGATTTGACTTTATATTAGCATGCTCAAGTTTTGTTCTTATGTCAAAAACATACATCATGTTTGAAAACCAAAGATAAGGTTCATAAGAAAATCAAGCATTCCATATAAAAATCATGTATCATCATTGAAAGTCAATATGGAAATCATCGAAATACACATTCTTACTTCTCAAGCACATATATATGATTATTTAAATCTAACATTTTATTCTATTAACATAAAACATATAATTTTCAAGAAAAATAATTATTCAAAAAAAAAAGAAGAGAAAATGCATGATGGAAAACATCAAGTAATTTCAAAATAATTCAAGAGAGTTGAGTTACTTACCTTGTAGTCAAAGCCCGTCAAAGCCCAATTCGTCGTTTCACCTTTGGAAGTTCTCGATTCATCCTTAGTTGCCTTCCTCTTCTTTGTCCTCTTCCTCCGTTCAAGTTCATTGTTTATTTTAGATTTTTGTTTAATGAACTTATTAAGATTTAGTGTTCGAAGTTCAAGTTCATCATTGTCTTCATCACTTGAGTCATCGCTCAAGTGGTATTCATTTGTCCGGAGTTCCAAATCCTTCCTATTCTTTGGAAGGCGGTTCAAGTGCTCATCGTGTTCATCATGTGCATTGCGCACCATTTCATATGTCATCAATGAGCCGATAAGTTCTTCAAGTGGAAAAATATTTAAATCTTTTGTTTCTTATATTGCCATTACTTTTGATTCCCAAGCTTTAGAAAGTGATCGTAAAACTTTACTAACAAGTTCAAAATTCGAGAAACATTTGCCAAGAGCTTTTAAATCATTGACGACGTCCGTAAAACGGGTGTACATGTCAACAATGGTTTCGCTCGGCTTCATTTGAAAAAGCTCGAAATCATGCATTAAAAAGTTGATTTTCGATTCTTTAACTCTAGAAGTGCCTTCGTGTGTGATTTCAAGAGTGTGCCATATGTCGAAAGTCGTTTCGCACAAAGAAACCCGATTGAACTTATTTTTGTCCAAAGCGCAAAATAAGGCATTCATAGCCTTTGCGTTTAAAGAAAAATACTTCTTCTCCAAATTCGACAATTCGTTCATCTGTTTAGAGGGAAGTTGAAAACCGTTTTCAACAATATTCCATAAATCCAAATTCATAGAAATCAAGAAAACTCTCATTCGAGTTTTTCAATAAGTGTAGTCCAATCCGTTAAACAACGGTGGACGAACAACCGATAAGCCCTCTTGAAAGCCATAAAGAGCCATTTCTCTCGGGTGTAAATTCGAAATGAGAAATACCGGGCTCTGATACCAATTGTTAGGATCGAAGCGGCACTAAAAGTGGGGGGGGGGGGTGAATTAGTGTAGCGGATTAAAACTCGTAAGTTTGAAATCAAATTCGTAAATACGAGGAGATTTCGTTTTGATAGTAACTTGAGTAAAATGAGAAAATGAAATCCGAAAGCTAGCAGTAGTGTAGATGACAATTTCAGGAAGGTAAATACTCACACATTCAAGGAACGCACCAATTTAAAGTGGTTCGGTCAAAATGACCTACATCCACTTGCGAAGCTTTCTTCAATGAAGCTCCCAACTTCCACTAGCAAATCACTTTGAAGGGGAAGGACAAACACCCCTCTTACAACCTTTTTACAAATGGTTCACACTCTTACAAATCTTCAACGAAAAGGAAGGAGGTGAACACTCAAGCAATTGAAAACAAGGTTTGCCAAAAACTTTACAAAGGCTTTTGTCTCAATCTAATGCTTCTCAAAGGTTGTAATCTCAGCTGAGAATTGAGGGGTATTTATAGGCCCCAAGAGGATTCAAATTTGGGCTCCAAATTTTGAATTCTCTTGCGTTCCCGAGGCTAGCGGTGCCACCGCTCAGTTCTCGGGTTCTGGGCGGTGCCACCACCTAATCTGGCGGTGCCACCACCTAATCTGGCGGTGCCACCGCCTACACTATTTCAGCTCACTAGTTGGGCTCCAAACTTGGTCCAAACCAGTCCTAACTCGGGCCCAATTGGCCCATACTTGGGTTATAGGATTAACACCTAATTCTAACCCTAATTAATATGCTAACTATGAATTTAAAGATATTTCCTAAGCTATTACAAAGTCCGCAAGTCAAGAATTTTTTCGACGAGCTTCCGGTGAACTTCCAGCGGTCTTTCGATGAACTCTCGGAAACCATTCTGTGGACTCCCGGCAAGCTCCTAGACTTCACAATTTGATCTTGGCGAGTTCTGACGAGCTTCTTCGGTAAGCTCCGATCTTTCTCGGCAAGCTCCGCAAACTTCCAACGAACCTTCTAGCGAGCTTCCGAAAAAATCCTTTGGCAAGCTCCCTACTCATTCTCGGCTAGTTTCGGCAGCATTCCCGATGAACATTCGGACTTCCATCGAACTCTCGAACTCGCAACGAATCCTTCGTGCTTGACTCCGACACTTTGTTTCACTTTATGTCTTCGTCGTTATCGTAGTTAACCCTGCACAATTATTACAACGCGAATTGACATTCTATTGCCCGGCACGTCATTGGTCGGCGCTTCGTCTGATTCTTCAGTACATCGTCCTCTCTTGCAGCTTGTTGCCCAATCGACGGTTGACCTCTGCAACCCCGATATCCTTGGCGCAATTCCGCTCTCCTTGGCCCGATGCCCGACGTCCGAGGCCTTCTGCCGTCCAATATCCTGACGTGATCTCCTCCGTCGCAACGTCAATTCCTCCTGCGTCAACTGTCTAATCCTGATCGAGTAGACCTGCATCACTCAAAATGCAGTTAAACATCTAAACACAATTAATTAGTTTCATCATCAAAATCCGAGATTCAACACCAACGAAATCGTGTCCTTGACTCCGGGACTTCATTTTGCTTCATGCTTTGCTATCGTAGTTAATCCTGCACATGTAAAAAAAATACACTTCAATCTAGACAATTAATACCAAGGATTAATCATGTTGTCCGGCATGTCATTAGTCCCTTGATGCTTCCTCTGATTCTTCGATTCATCATCCTCTCTTGCGGCCTATTGCCCAATCGGCCAGTTGACTCCGCAACTCCAATATCCTTGGCACAATATCTGCTCTTTTTGGCCCGATACACGAATCCATGGCCCGAAGCATTCTGCCAATATGTCGACCGATTCTCTAGCCCAATGTCCAATTTTCTAACATGTTTTCCCCAGCACAATATGATTTTTTCTGTTTTAATTGTCTCATCCTGATCGAAGTATCCCGCGTCACTCAAAATACAGATTAAAACATAAACATTTATTAATTGGTTTCATCATCAAAATCCAAGATTCAACATATACCATTCATCACAATCAATCATGATAGGATAATTTACTTATTAGTGAGCCTAAACAAGTGATCTAAAATGCTTAATATACTCGTCAGTAAAATTGATTTTTTAAAGTGACTTTTGAAAGTATTACAATTTAGCTAAAATTTGTTCATTGCCACTGTATATCTATAATTCATCTATATAAACATCATACCTTGAAATTAGGACTTTGAATCTCAATAATACTTTTAATCAATTTATAACACCAATTCTAATAAAATATCAAATAAATTCAATATACTATTCCAACATTTGGTGTTCTTCAAACACACAAATACAAATATGCTTAAATTTAATTAGAAATTAAAGGAATTGGGAAGTTTAATCCCTATCTCAAAATTAAACATTCATTTAATGGTAGACACTAATTTTCAATCCATCCTTTACCCAAATCACAATTGGGCCGAGAAATGGAAGCCCAATTGGAAAGGATGGGTTCGACTTCAGTACTTGATTAGATCAAACCCGAACCCGGTCCGGCCCGCTACGACCCAAATCGCCATCGCCTCTCGTCTGGGTAGGGTTCTTTGGTTCTGCTTTCGGGAGAAAGGAGAAGGATTCATGGCGGGCAATGGGTTGAAGTGGGACGGATTGCTCAAGTGGAGCCTCTCCCACGCCGATGGGACTCGCGCTGCTCGGATATTGAGATATTGCGTCGGACCCTTTGCTTACGGTTGGTCGTTCTTCTTCCAGTTGATTGAGATTTGCAGGGTTGGGATCGAAGTTCCCATTTTCAGAGGTTCTTGATGGCTTTAGCTACAAATAATCTTTATGTGAAGAGCTTCCGCTCGAATAATTTGTTTCTTGCTGATGAATTCATGTTTGGTTGTTGCAGCTAATCGATGTTGGGGTTGATGTTCTTGCTTCGTTGTAGGTCAATGAGGAGGATAGGAAATGGCTCGTGGAAGCGATGCAAGCTGATGAAGGAGGATGTTCTGGAGCTGCAAGGGATCGAGTCGCCGGATGTAGTAGGTAATGTGTCTTGTTCGAGCTATCAGTAGGTCATTTGGACTCGGGTAGTATTGCTAGAGCTTGTTGCTTACAAGTATTAACTTGGTTTTAGATTAGCCATAGTAGGGGTCTATCATTGATTGTCCCATCTGAATTGAACCGTGATAATTGCTGAGCTGAGACATGCTTTAAATTGATTATTTTCATCTTTATTTGGGTATCTTGAATCTGGTCACTAAAGTCTTTTTTGCTTTCCTAACCTTTTGCATGATCTAGTTGTGAGTTAATTCTAGTGAAAGTATGATCTCAAAGAGTCTAGAACTGGAAATCATGGTTGTGGAGTTATTTGGAACTTTATGAATTTGGAGTCCCACCAGGCACAATTTACTGTGTCAGGTGGGTTGATTATGAGAAAGCCAATTGTTCAGAAGACTCTGCTTATAGGATTCTTTTTAAGTTAACTTAGTGAGTCACAACTTAATGAAACCTTTAAAGTTCTGCGTTGCTATCTATATACATCGAGAATTTAAGATTACATGAATACACAAAAATAGGCTGAGGATTAAGGCAATTAACTTCTTCTAGAATAAAGCAATTTCTCTACTGATTTCTATTCTCAAGACCCTAAAATTCAGTGTTCTATCTTCGAAACCTTTATGTTAGTGTTTTTAGAAAGAGAAATGGATGTAGGCTTTCAGTTAGTTTGTCAAATAAGTTATTTTTCCTGCTGATAGATAGCAAGATGAACTTGAAACATTGAACTTTTATTCTTTAAAGGTATAGTCTATATTAAAGACTAGTGAACCATTTTTCTGTTCAAGGGTATAATAACTCATTTGTTTATGAAGATTGATCTCTTGACCAAGCTATAGCTAAATCGTGGTAGATCTTAGACTGCTGAATTTCCTTTTGCCGTTTTAGGTTGTAACTGTAAATGTCATCCAGTTTCATATTCTCATTGGTGTATTGATTTCTTGCAACATCTTTTTAACCCTAAAGAAATGTTGGATGAGCTTGGAGAGCATGTTGAGTCTATTGATATGACAAATGGTAAGTGTAAATGACTTTGCATTTGCTTTCTCTTGGCTTGGTGTTTCACACATTCTGTTGAACAAATTTATTTATTTCATATTCTTCTTGAGCACACACTTCATAATAGTTGGAAATGTAATATATTTTCAGTCAATCTGTTTTAGTTTGGCTTCTAATGTTTCCAGTGTCATGCATCTTGAACCTGTTCACCCGTATCTACGTCTAATCACACACATCAGTTGCTCTCAGTTGGATTTTAAGTAGCTTCTCATTGATTGGTTCCATTGAAGAGGATCAGAAGTGCTGGCTATCAAAAGATGATACGCTTATCACTTCGTTGTTTTGTCTGAGGTTATTCTTTGATGATGCGCATTTCCATGCTTTTCTTGTTTAAATGTGCATTAAATGCATCTGATGTAGCACTTGAGAGGAGTCCTAGATATGTGGCTGGTTTGATGATTGCCTGTCATGGATCCAACAATTTTTAATATCTCTAAACAGCCTCACAGTCTGCTGTCTGATATGGAAAATTTATAGAATAATCACTGGAGATGATAGTTTCCAAAGTGCTTCTTGTAGGCGTATATAAGCTATATCACCCTTGTTGGCCTCTGCATTTGTAACTGCATGAATTTCAATAGTTTGTGGTGTTCTAACATTTAGTTCAACTGTGTTCAAATGAGTTTTTAGGAACATGTGGATCGACTGTGATTTTCTTATAATATAAATGTTTTTTTACTGCAAAAAACTATTTTGTGATGTTTACATTCCTTGTTGGTGAGAAAGAAACAATTGAAATACTGAACCTGGAACTTGCTGCTGCTGCTGCTGTTGTTGTTGAACCTGGAACTTGCTTCCCTTGATTTAGAATGTACACTCCATTTGGTGGCTAAAAGAAATTTCATAATTTGTGAAATCTTAAACATTGACACCAAATGGCTGTGTTCTTTTTGGTAAGCTTGAACTTGAATCAACTCTGATTTTACAGGAACTCAGTTTTGCTTTGACCTTTGGTGCTCCAGGAGCCTATTTTGGCTAGTGTTTTTAAAAATGCTAGGCACTTGCCTAGGAACCTACTTGAGCGAAGCGAGACGCACTAGAATATTAAAATATAAAAAATATAATACAATTGATAAATATGATTATATAAATAAAAATATGACATTAAATTAAATTTTTTGATGAATCTTCTGTATTGCTTTGTACACTTGTCATTAATCTAGAGACCCTAATAACAGTTCTAAATAAATAGAGATTAACAATGTTAAATAAGGACTAATAACAATTCTAAACAGTGATTAACAGTGCTAAATAAGCATTAGTAATTATAAATAGGTCAATAATTCTAAGAATTAATATCAATTGTAGTTTATTATATAATAACAATAGTTTTAATATTAGTTAAGGAAGGATTAATAATCCAGTGTTAATAGCATTTAATCCACTGTTAACAGTAATCATAACAGTAAAAAATGAGTCACTGGTTGTTGAACATAGGGAAGTAGAGGGTAGCAGTGGCGGAGGAACCTTTAAATTGTGGCAATGGCGGCGGAGGAAGCTATGGATGGTGGCAGTAGTGATAGAGAAAGTTACGGATTGTCACGAACAATCATTGCGCACTTGCAGCAACTTCGTTCAACGAACTGTTCATCACTTTTGCATGCTTGTACAGAGACATGACAACATGTTTTGTCTTGGTTTTGTGTGTTTTTTCTTAAAAAATGTAAGCAACGACAGTTTGCAGCGCTGCAGTGCGACCGCTCGTCGCACCAGGCCAAACTGCCCCAAAATGGCTCCGTTTTCACGTGCCACGACCTGTTTTCTGCAGATCGCAGCCTCACGCGACACGCGAAAGCCATCTCAGCATCCTGGAACCCCTCGGGCGGCACTAAGGGGGATGGGGCTTCGGGGTAGCGTCGGGTGTTGAACAATCTTCACAAGTTCACACGTTAACTTGACGGGAACTTGCCTTTGTGCCCGACACCCGGCACTCGGTGAGCAGTTGTTTGTGGACTTGCAATTGTTCGTTCAACCTTCTAAAGTCCTTGTTTTCTCCTTCCTCTCTTTTCTCTCTTGCACTTAAGGTGCTTGTTGAATTGCTTGTTATGCTTTCCTCTTCGCGCGACGTTGAGACTTGTCCGTCGCTCATTTTCAGTCTAATCAAATTTCAGTTTTACAGGTCCTTCAGGACCTGTATGAGGTTGCAACTAGGCTGACCCTTTGCGGATGCATATGTCGCAAGGGCGCCTTATGACTTAGGCAATCCCAACTAAATCTCAGGAGTTGGCACAAGGGTGCTTCACGACTTAGGCAACTCTTGCTAAGTCCGTGACTTTGCCGCAAGGGTTCCTCACGACTTGGGCAATTCTAGCTAAGTTCATGACATTGTGGTATCAAAGCAGGCAAACAATTCGAGCTAGCAGTGAAGAAACTTTGCAAATCTCGCCATGGCAAAGCATCATGGCGAATCGAGCCAGACGGGGCAAGCCAGACCATTACCCTAATTAGCCGCAAGTGGGCTACAAGTGTAAACTCGCTCTCATGTTGGTGGAACCACTCTGGAGGAGCGTGGCAGCGAACATGATGAGCGAGAAGTTGGCTACTCTCCTCGAGCAGAGGAGGCGCAATCTGGAGCACCAAGCGAGAAAAAGAGCCATAAGGAGAGACTCACAACGGCGGAAACCCGCCTGGATGTTCTTGAAGCGAGCTTGGAGGAACTCTACCAAGGCCAACGAAGGCTTCTTGGGGTAGAGAGCTCGCAAGAAAAAGCCGAATCCCGATTCAACAAGGTTGAGGCCCTAGTCGATCGACTGACGGATGATACCAAAGACTCTGTGCAATATTTACACGAAGTCGTGGCGGAACTTACTTCCAGAGTGATGGCGCTCACAAGGGCACTAAATGAGGGAGGGAGCAACACTCGTGTTGCACTGCCACAAAACTTGAAGGCACTTGAGTCTCATGGATTTCTTATTTGACATGGAACAGTACTTTCGAGCTACAAGTTCTGATTCTAAAGATACCAAAGTTTCAATAGCAACCATGTATCTGAATGAGGATGCAAAACTTTGGTGGCAAACCCGTTGGGAGGAGATCCAACAAGGTCGGTGTTGAGTGGACACATAGGAAGACTTGAAGCGGGAGTTGAGAACTCAGTTCCTACCCGAGAACACAGAGTTCGTCGCAAGGAGGAAGCTGAGACAACTCCACCAAAGTGCTTCCATTCGAGACTACGTAAAGCAGTTTTCTGCACTAATGCTGGACATTCAGGACATGTCCGAGAAGGATAAGTTGTTCAGCTTCCTCGATGGCCTAAAGCTATGGGCTCAACAAAAACTGCATCGAAGGAATGTCACCGAAGTGATCAGGGTAATTGCGGCAATAGAAAGACTCACCGACTTTGTTTCCTCAAAGAACTTAGGGAAAAGGAAACAATCTTCAGAAAATCATCATCCAAAATATTCTCGAGGGAAGGAGCCCGGGGGGCAAGCAAAGGAAGAAGAGTTCCTACAAAGGGCCAAGCTCAAAATGCAAGGCCCCAAAACCTTGCGGATGCTTCTTGTGCGAAGTAAGGTCTGCCATACTGAATTGTACTGTCTGGTACAGGCGGTACGTATCGGTTCGACAGGCTATCGGTACACGGAACGCTCGCTATTGGGCGGTACGTTCAAAATAACCTCGTATCGGACGATACGGGGTAATACCGGGTGGTAACGGTCAAAATTTCGACCGTTACCGCCCGGCACAACTCGATAACGGTTGATTTTGACCGTTATCGCCCGATACCACTCGGTAACGGTCGAAATCGACCGATACCGCACTGTAGCAGTGCTACAGTGTTCCAACGGTCAATTTGACCGTTGAAGCCCTTTCTCATTTTATTTAAGTCATTCTTCTCTCCCCTATTTAAGCCAAAGGGGAAGGCAGTAGCATCAGTTGCATCGTTGGAAAGAATCGAGTCGGGCGACGAGACACCTTCACAATCACATTCTCTTTCTTGGTCGGTCCAGAGACATGACAGCAACACGGACAGTAGTGCCTCAACAGATGATGGCGGTGATGCCGGGCAATCGTTGGTCTCGTCTACACAACTTGAGGGTGATGAATGGACTAAGAAGCAATATTTTACACATGCCACTCAAGATTTAGATCATGGAACTCGATAAGGTACTGGTCAAGTTTATGCGCGGAAGGGCAAGGGGAAGGGGAAGACAGTGGATGAATATGAACAAATGCGATAGAGCATGCATGATATGGACACAGAAAGAGGCTCATCGTATTCACAACCATCGTATTATGGAGAATCATACGGGCAACAACAGTATGGTGATAGTTGGTCATCCTTCTCTGAGCAACAGTATGATACAGAACAGCAGATCAGTAGTGAAAGTAGAAGCTTTGACATTCACCAATATATGCCTCAAGAGCTGCCTCGGACAAATCTGATTCATGACGATCAGTCCATGATCAGCACCACATTGATGCATCAATGGCATACGGTGTATCAATACACTATGTCATGGGATCAATTTTATGATTGAGTCCAACAAACATATCATATTGATATGTAGATGTATCGGATCGAGGACCCAGATCCACCACCCGTGGAGGCCCGTTGTTCGTTTTGGTGGTAGAATCAAGTAATCAACAATCAAGTATATCTACATATGTGATTATTTAATTCATTTGAATTTTAGAGTTTATATTGTAACAAAATAGTCTAACAATTCAACTGATTTTTCTGTAGATATTTCAATCTATAACGGGCTGAAATACGAACCTCGAACAAGACTACCTCAAAGCCCGAAAAAGATATGTGATACTATTCTTACCTAATTTATATTGATTTTGCTAAACTTATACTATTACTATATTTATTTGTAACTTGAAAACCCTATCCTAACTTTTGTTTTTAATTTTCGGGTATTTTCGGAGGGTTAAATCTATGAAATTAGGTGTACTGCTCGGTGCACCTGGGTGTACTGCTCGGTACACCGTACCATACCGTACCGAGCCCAGGTCGAAACGCCAGTACGGTACGGTAATGTGAACCTTGGTGCGGAGGACCGCATATGGTGAGTGAGTGCCCACAGAAACAAGCACTCAATGCAATAGCTTCAATCTACCGCCCTATATCGGACAAGGGTAAGGCTGTCGCTCTTAGTTCGAGTAGTTCGGAATCCAGCAACGACGATGAGGAGTCACAAAGACCCTTGATGGGAGCAATGTGTTTGTTGAATGCTTTGCGGGGTCAAGTGGGGGAGAACACGAAGACAAAGCCACATAAAGTAAGGAGCAACGAGCTGATGTACGTGGACATCATGCTCAATGGCCAAACAACCCATGCAATGGTGGACACGAGCGCTACCCACAACTTTATTGCCGATCGAGAAGCAATGCGACTCAGGCTGATCTTGGAGAAGAACCCAAGTCGGATGAAGGCGGTGAACTCGGAGGCCAAGCAGATCTCCAGGTTGGCAAAGGGAGTCCCCATCAAGATCGGAACATGGAGCGGGAGCACAAACATGATGGCAGTGCCACTGGACGACTTCCAAGTGATTCTTGGAATAGAGTTCATGCACGCGGCGAAGTTGGTGCCAATGCCATTCCTAAACTCCCTATGTCTGATGGGAGGTGACGACCCCTGCGTGGTTCCCGTCTCTCGAAGATGAACCAATGACCCCCAACAAATATCAGCATTATAACTGAAGAAAGGCGTACGAAAAGGAGAATTAACCTTCGTGGCTGCTGTGAAGCTTGAGCCATTTGACGGGGAGGCCATTCATGAACCTGCTATGGTGGCGAACGTTCTGAAGGAGTTCACAGACGATATGCCACCCGAGTTGCCGAAAACTCTGCCGCCACGCAAAGACGTGGATCATCATATCGAGCTGGAGCTGGGAGTGAAGCCTCCAGCGAGACCACCATACCGCATGTCCCCTCCAGAGTTGGTAGAACTCATAAAGCAGCTAGATGAATTGCTAAGCGGTGGTCTCATTCGTAGTTCCAAAGCACCTTTCGGAGCTCCAATTCTCTTCCAAAAGAAGCAAGATGGGAGCCTCCGACTATGCGTTGACTATCGAGCCGTCAACAAGGTGACGATGAAGAACAAGTATCCCATCCCGCTCATCGCGGACTTGTTCGACCAACTGGGCAAAATAAAGTATTTCTCCAAACTTGACCTCCGGTCGGGGTACTGGTAGGTACGCATTGTTGAAGGCGACGAAGCGAAGGCTACCTATGTGACCAGGTACGTAGCGTTTGAGTTCTTGATGATGCCTTTCGGCTTAACCAACGCTCTAACCACATTCTGCTGAATCCATTTTAGCTGATCGCAAGACGAAGCTACCCAACGAAGCTGAGCATATCAAATACTTGGTGAAGTGGCGAAAGCTTACCCGGACTGAAGCCAGTTGGGAGCCTGAAGACGCCTCAAAGCCTTCCAACATGCATCGATGAGGACGTCAACAGCTTAAGTGGGGGAGAATGTCACGAACGGTCGTCGCGCACCTGCAACAACTTCGTTCAATGAACTGTTCGTCGCTTTTGCATGCTTGTACAGAGACATGGCAGCATGTTTTGCCTTGGTTTTGTGTGTTTTTGTTTAAAAAATGTAAGCAACGATAGTTTGCAGTGCTGCAGTGCGACCGCTCACCGCACTAGGCCAAACTGCCCTAAAATGGCTCTGTTTTCGCGTGACACGACCTGTTTTCTGCAGACTGTAGTCTCACGCGAAACGTCAGCCATCTTAGCACCCTGGAAACCCTCGGGTGGCACCAGGGGGAATGGGGCTTTGAGGTAGTGTCAGGCGTTGAACAATCTTCACAAGTTCGCACGTTAACAATCTTCACAGTTGTTTGCGGACTTGCAACTGTTTGTTCAACCTTCTAATGTCCTTGTTTTATCCTTCCTCTTTTTTTTCTCTTACACTCAAGGTGCTTGCTGAATTACTTGTAAAGCTTCCCTCTTCGCGAGACTTTGGGAGTTGTTCGTCGCTCGTTTTCAATCTAATCAATTTTCTGTTTTACAGGTCCTTCGGGACTTGTATAAGGTTGCAACTAGGTTGACCCTTTGTGAACGCATATGTCGCAAGGGCGCCTCATGACTTAGGCAATCCCAGCTAAGTCCGAGGAGTTGACGCAAGAGTGCTTCACGACTTAGGCAACTCCAGCTAAGTCCGTGGCTTTGCCGCAATGGTGCCTCATGACTTAGGCAATTCCAGCTAAGTCCGTGATAGGACGGCGATAGTGGCGGCGAAGGAATCTGCGGATTGTGACGTCATGTGTCTATCAGTGATCGAGGAAGTTGTGGTCCTGTCCCTCGATGGTGGAAGGAGTTGTACATGGAAGCAATGACGGCGGAGGGAATTGCACATGAAAACTACAATAGCGGGAGCTTCGAACTCATCTGTTGGTGGTAGAGGAAGCGTTTGACCTGTGCATCAGCGACAGAGGCAGCAATAGGACTAAAGCGGCAAAGTATCTAGTGTTTATGGGTCGAGGGTCGCATGAGGGGTGGTTTACTGTTACTATTCATTGTGCTTAGTTGGTTCGATTAAACCAAGTTACTATCTAATCGAAACAGAGTTGACCATTTGCTTCGATTGCTCACCTTCAACCGGGTGCTCGTCTGAGGCGCCCGGCGCCTGGACTGAAGCAAGTGCCTAGGCGGCACTTCACTAAAGCGCATTGCCCAATAACTGTGCAAGGTGCTCGGGCCTAGCCTCACCTTGCCCGACAACTGTGTGAGGTGCTTAGGCCTAGTCTCGCCTTACCTGAGCTCTTAGGCGAGTGCCCGAGCACCATTTTTAAAATATTGGTTTTGGCCATGTTGTTGCTCATTGAACACAATCCATATAAAACAGCTTTTGAGGATGAAAAAAAAAAATATAAATTTGTCTATAGTACTTATTTTTTTTCTTTTGACTAAACTGACTCATGATTACATATTAATTTGTTTTTTGTGCTCTTATTGACAAGTCCCCTTGTCATGTGATACATCAGTTTTTCTGTCCTATCAGTTTTAGATAAACTTATATGTGATTTTCCATGAGATTTAGTCACAGCCTCAAATTTTTTTATTTTCTTTTGGTTTGGTAGCAAAGGCATGTATTTCTTGTGGAGGACTTGTCATTCATTTTGTTTGAATATGCCAGACTTGCACTTAATCGGCGGCTTAGTCCCTCTGCTTGGTTACCTGAAAACCTCTGATGCTGGTATTGGAGCAAAGGATGCAGATGTTGTAACTACCATTGTTCAGAACAATCCTCGAAGTCGGCAACTTGTAATGGAACCTCTCCTGTCAAATTTTACATCACATCCTGATTTAACAGTTCACACAGAAGCTCTTGGTGTGATATCCTGTGAGTATCCTTTCTTCCAGGCTGATATTTCTCTGCTTGATCTGTCTTGATAATTTGAAATGATCATTTTTGTGCCTCCTAATGCAGCTTTGATTCAGAATAACCAGGCAGGAATTGCTGCATTCGATCTAGTGAATGGTTATGCGGTGCTCGGAGATGCATTGTGTTCAGAGAGAGTTATGGTCTCTTTTCTGAATCTCTCATCTGTTGTCTTGCCTGCTAGAGTAATGTTGCGTTGATGATCATTAAGAGTTTTGACATTTCAACCTCGCTTTGCTATGGTCCAACCGTGATTGCTAGTCCAACTCTTCTATGATTAATTACAATGCTAGGTGTGTGTCGATGACATCTTTGTGCTCTATTAACCTTCAAGTGATGAGCCTTTTTTGCCTGTCATCTTCCAGGAGGGTGCTTAACTTGGTGCAATCCCTGCTGCTTCAGGAGAACAATTCAGATTGCAGCATTGTGGTTTCCTCGGCTCATGTGCGAGAAGCAGCTGTAGGGTGTCATCTAGAGTTTGCTGGGGACAGGACGTCCGGTGGCAGCACTGTTGTAGCCGAAGAAGACAAACTGAAGGAAGTCCTTCAGCGACGTATCGAGGGTATCAGTGGCTGAAGATCTCGGAGCTGCCGGGGAGGAGCGGCAACTCGTGGGCTCCTTATGGAGCACACGTTACGGACCAACCATCATCGCTCCCAGAGAAGGGATCTTATGGTGCTTCCAGGGGTGTAGGCCTGATGTGGCTGGCAGGCAAAATCTTCCAGCTGCTGTTTCGTGCATGGCCAGCAAAGCAGCAACAAACGGGGGGATCAAGATCCGGTGACGATGGAAAGAAAGAAAGAAAGCAAGTCCGCTGCTGCGAACGAGAGTAGCATTGTATTCCAGCCACGAGTCAGGTGATGAAAGGGTCAGTCACGATCCCGTGAAAGAGAGTAGCAATGTATTTTAACGATGCTATCTCAATGGAGATAGCCCATCAACATATTTACGGAGATTCTTTGAACACGAAGTTTTCCTGATGCAGAGCTGATAATGATGAATAAGTGGAGGAACAATAACATAACAAGGGAAAAATGTTGATGATGTCTTGATCAGTCATACTGTGTGTAGGAATGTTTTAGGTGTTTTTAAGATGAAAATATCATGTTTCGAAGGTGGATCCGAGATGACTCCGAGGTTGATCCGATGTGACTTTATGATAGATTCAAGATAGTTCTGAGGTGGATTTGAGGTAGATCCAAGATGGCTCCGAGATGTCGAACTCCCAAGGCTCCAAGGTGGATTCGAGAGAGGTTTCTCGACTCAATTTCTCTGACGCTCAAGTTAGTAATCTGAGGTCTCCAAATGTGGGTTCGAGTAGTTCAAAAGGAGTGAGTTCTCTCCCCATTTTAAAATATGTTTTATATCTTGAAGGAGTTAAAGTAAGTTTTTTTTCATTGTCATCAAAGAAGAGAATAAAGTTTAGGATTATCTTACTTGTCATAAAAGGAGATAAATGATTGTCTTTTGTGCCATAATGAACGAGAAAGAAGTTTATATATATTTTTTCCTTTGAATCTTTCTATACGTGAGCAGATAAAGGATGCCTTGGATGACACATGGGGAAGGTATATTTCGGGCTCTTACAAGAGAGATTTGAAGCACGATGTTTGATTTTTTTCATTGTGGGAATATTTGGAGATTTTATTTTACAGGTCAGGTTTTCTCGATTTATGTGTCTCAGGATCATTGGGCTCATACTTCTATCGTAACGATTTTTCCTTAGCAATGATTGGGTTTCTCGATTTGCACACTTCGGACACATTTGGCCTATGCCTTTGTAATGGGGGATCGGTTGGGTTTCTTGATTCACACATCTTTGGTACATTCGACCTTACGCCTCTGTTGTAACATATTTATTTCATTGTCGATTAGTTTTTTCTTACTCATACATCTTGAGTGTATTCAACCTTATTCCTTTACCGTAGCGGATTTATTTTGGTATCGATTGAGTTTTCTCGACTCATGTATTTCAGGCATATTCAACCTTATGCTTCTATCATAGCGGATTTATTTCGATGCCGGTCGAGTTTTCTCAACTTATGCATCTCAGGTGCATTCAGCTTTATGCCTCCGTAGTAGTGGATTTATTTCTATGTCGATCAGGTTTTCTCGACTTATGTATCTCGGGCATTTTTGGCTTTATGTTTTTGCCATAGCAGATTTATTTTGATGTCAATTGGGTTTTTTTGACTGATGCATATTGGGCGCATTTGGCCTTGTGCCTCCATCATAGCAAATCTCGAGTCTTTCCGTCATGGTGGGCTTCAAATCTTCTTTCACTATGACAGATTTCATGTACGTTCTCTACCATAGTAGATCTCAGGTCTTCCCATCGTGGCGGACTTCAAATATTCTTTCTGTCATAGTAGATTTTATATCCCTTCTCCATCGTAGTGGATCTCGAGTCTTCTTGCCGTGAAAGGCTTCAAATCTTCTTTTCGCTATGGCAGATTTTATATCACTTTTCTATTGTAGTGGATCTCAGGTCTTCCCGTTGTGATAGGCTTTAAATCTTCTTCCCGTCCGGTGAATTTCATGTCCCTTCTCTACCATAGCAAATCTCAAGTCTTCCTGTTGTGATTGATTTCGAGACATCCCTCTACCATGGTGGGTCTTCAAATTCTCCCTCCGCTACGGTGGATTTTGGGACCTCCCTACACTATGGCAGATTTTAGGTCCTCTCACTATGGCGGATCTTCAAATTCTCCCTCTATCATGGTGGATTTCAGGACCTCTCTCTGCTATAGCAAATTTTGGGTCCTCTCACTGTGGTGAGTCTTCAAATTCTCCCTTTGTCATAGTGGATTTCGGACCTCCCTCTGCCATGGTCATAATCGCAATAGATGTGGCAGTACTTGGATTTGTTCTATCTCTTTAACGATGTCTTTATCGGTTAAGGGTATTTTAAGAACTCTTTTCTTGTTTATCTATAAAAAGATTTTGATTTTAGTCATGTACAAGGGAGTATACTCGAACCTCGGCAAGGCAACTCAGGTTAGATGTTTCTTCTTCATCTCATGTTCTTTGCTAGGTCGATCATTGTTTTCTTCGTTGTGGTGACCTCGGGGTTGGGATGATGGTACTCACTCTTGTCTCAGCCTTTTATGAATCTCCTTGTGCTTATTCGAGATCATTGCCTCGACAACTATGTATTGGTTGAACTTTTGGAGGACCTCGGGTATAGTCACCGACAACCTCTCTACCAAAAACCATAAACGAGAGAAGGCCTGAGCCCAATCATGAAGGCTTGACTCACGAGTGATTAATGGGCTTCTTACATGCCTCGAATTTCGTTGGTGAACCGAGCGACCAAGTTGGAGAGTATCTCTTCCTCCCTTTGCTTGAGTCCAAGCAACATTACCGCTAATAGTCTCGAGCGTACATTCTCGAAGAAGTAGAGTTGGTATTGCTGTCAAATGCGATAGTGTGTTCTCCCGGGTTGGTACTACTGCCAAAGGCTTCCAATGATAGAATGCGAAAGTTGGTCGGGATTGGTTCCTCTTAGATATTCTGGATGAATGGGAATCAATCCAAGGTGGGATCGATTGGATTCTCCCTCCTGTACTATTGAAACTCTCGTCGTATCTCATCTAGGTGTTGGTCCACTTTAGGGAGTCATCCATTGAATCTACCGATCGAGTCTTGAATTGGGGTGGAGTAGAGCAGAGGTGTGGTGAACTTAAGGAGCGAGGTGCTCCTTCGGCTGACAGTTCTGTGAACCTAGGCAATCATGAGATGCTGACATCGCTTAGTTAGGGGGATTCCAACGAGTGCTGGTGTCAGTGGCGATTGAGATGTTATCCATGGTTAAGATAATGGCACCATTTGCTGGGTTAGCTAAGATAGAAGCAGCGCAAAAACTTGGAACATGCCCATAAGCGTCTACATCTAATGGATGAGGTTCATGAACACCTCGATGGGAACAAACAGGTGGCTCGAGTTTGTCCTTAAGGGTGAGGGGTCTAGGTCGTTAAACAAACACTAGTGCCCCATCAATGTTTGTGCTAAGGTTGATGTATCAACATATGGGAAGGATGACAGTTTCCCCACGAGCAAAAGTGTTATGGGTTGGAGATGGGGCCTCCTCGCTAGAGCGTTTGTTGAGAGGGTTGGTAGAGGAAAATGTCATTGACGTCTTGGTCAACCTAATATGGTTTAGACCCATATGAGTAAGAATGTTTGAGATGCCTCCAAGATGAAAATATCGTGCTTCGATTCGAGATGCCCCTAAGGTAAATATGAGGTAGATTCGAGATGGATTTGAAGTGTCGAGCTCTCGAGATACCACATGCACTAAGACCAAGGTTGAAAGAGATATCCTGACTCAATCCCTCCGATGCTTAATTTAATAATATGATGTTCCCAATTGTAAATTCGAGTTGTTCAAGAGTAAATTATTTCTCATTGCCTTATTTAGGATATAATTTTATACCTCAAACGATGAAAAAAAATTATGATACCTTTTCTTATCATAAAAAAAATTACGTGACAACTATCATCACGACCTAACACGTGTCACCGCATAAGCAACCCAATATCATTTACAATTTGAGCAAAGCATATATATAGCCCAATCCTCTTCGGGTTCTCATGTGGTCAAACATTCCTGTTAGTTGCACCACAAATCCATCTGATTTAAAATGAAAATCCAACTCTCGGGCATCCTAAAAAATAAATAAATAAATATTTTTTTTCTCATGTAAAATTTAAAATATCATATCGTACTGATATATAATTAACTATTGATACGGTGGTACATTCTGAGTTGTATCAAATTATACCGAATATATCAATACACGATACAGAAAAATATACCGATATATGATCGATCAATCTTTTATCGGATCGATGCATACCACCCAATACCACTCGTACTGAATAGTACGGTACGATAAACCATGCAGTTCAATGCAACATCTGTCGATTTGTCCCACCATTCCTCCAGAGGAAGAAACAAATTTACAAACGTTCAGACTGATTTAGCGCATCTTTACAAAGGAAAGAAACAGCAACTGACAGCGGGTTGGAATTTTCCTTAACAGAGTCTCCCAGTGAAAATGTCACGTCCCAGAATCACAGCTCCAGCAATAAAAACTCAGCCCAAGCTTCCATTTGATATCACAGGATCTTGAAAGGGCTCCTCGTTAAGAAAAATCAAAAATCAAACTCCCCAGTGGCCTGCAAAGCAAGGTAGAGTTTACCAGATCAGGAACTCACAAGACTACAGCTCAAAGAAAAAACACTAACAAAATGTCTTGTAGAATGAGCAGTATTGATTTTCTATATATGAGAGAATTTTTTTTAAAAGGAAAACATCTATTTAGCTTGCATCATGCATGAAAATAGCAGAACCAAAAAAAAAAGAGTGAATTCAAGAGAAAGAACTAATAATGAAAATGATAGTTGAGATGTTCCCATGGAGTACTTGCAGAGAAAGCAAAAAAACAAAATGTTTGCATCACATAGATATTATGCTTAACACTCCTTAAAACCAAACTTCATGCAAGTCCAAAGGGAGCATGACAGACTAACTTAGGACATCACTCTCTGAATTGTTGTTGGTCATCAGCTTGTAAAAACCAAACTAGGTCTTAAGCAATATTGAATGCAAAAGGAGCTTCGCTAATTCCATACCAATAAGCATTACTTCAGGACAGAAGGTGAAATCTGATCTAAAAAGTTTGATATTCGCCAAAACCAAATTAGGAAGTAACGGCACTCAAAAACTAAAATCTTACTACAACCACCCTACATCTACTCACTCCCTAGTTTTGCCACTTTACTCATCAAAGCAGACATCATTTTTAACTTGCCGTTTCCAATGCAATTAAATGTACATAACAACATATGTTGAAAGAATTTCTTCTAAACATTTTCAAATATTACAGAATCATTTGGCACATTATATTTACAGCTAAGGAAAACTGGTGATGCAACCATATAAAGCCATAATAATATTTCCAAAATTTCCGATAACCTTTGTATGAATGTTCTTTCCAATTTCATGGATTTGTTCTCGGCAATCAGCATAATTAGACTAATATTTATACAAATCCACATCACACTAGCTACATTTATTGCCTAGTAACTTAAGAAAAGATATACTATGCCAGTAATTGAGAAGGGATCTCTTTTCTCCTTGACATTTAGTGCTTTAAATAAATCGATACTGACAAATACCGAAAGATAAGAATCATTTATGGATGTTAACACCCATGTGAGCCAACTCAGTTACATTATGAGTGGAAGGTAAAATCTATTAATTACCTTCTGATAGCAACACTAAGAAATTATTCATCATACTTCTACAAAGTACACCATAATACTAGCTTCATTAGAATATAGTAGATCTGAGTTGGCCTAAGAAAAAGGAAAAGAAAAAGAAAGCAATTATCAGCACAACAAAGCCACTGTCTCCCACAAAAGCACTTTTGCTACATATATTACATCACACAGATGTGGGATGTGGGATGACTTCCAGTTCATGATGTTCAAACTGCCATCTTGCAATGATATAACAAGATCTTAAGCATTCTCAAACTTGAAATAAACAATCCAGCTTTGAAACATCAAAATTGCTTATGAACGCTAAATCCAGCTACCATGTACATCCCAATTTAATGAAAATTCAAGCATACAAGAATCATTAACACCAAGAAATATACATCCTCTTGAGTCATGAGACAATTTAATCACAAGCTTTTTGCCTAGCATCATGATAAAATCACCAAAGAAAACTACTTTCTGGACACTGTAGCTTACCGATCAATTTATATAACACTATAATCGATTGCAAACAAAAAGATCATGACAGATTTCCAATTTCATCAGCTTAATATCCAGTGTATACCTTGTTAAAAAGAATATCCCTATTGTTGAGATGCATTATTCCATCCTTGAGGGTGCATTTCCATCTGCTTTTTGTCCGAGTCACCTAATCCCGAGGCAACAATCAAGTGAAAAAGAAAAACATCAATTTCTTTTCATGTTACTACTGTAAAAAGGGCTACATATTAGAGCAAATACCTTGTCAAACAAGGCTAGAACCAAATGTTGGGTATTAGGCTCATCCTCTTCTTGGTCAAGATCATCCAACTCATCATCATCATCATCTTCATTAAGAGAAGGTTCATCATCTTCTGCTGCTTCATTTTTACCTGGTTTTGGTGTGCCAACAGATGGGGTAGCAGCGCGTAGTTCAACTGGAAAAAAAAAATGATGCAGAAAAGAAAGAGTTGGGGAAAAGTCCGAATACCATCCGTATATCAACTTCTACATTTGACACTATAGAATTACCATGATCTCCAGGTGTATTGTAGTCTTCACTGGCAACTCCTTGGAATTGAAATATCTTCACCAAAATTTAAAAAAAAATAAGTAAAAATAGAGGGAAATGGGCATTTTTAAATTAAAACTCTTCAAAAGTTTTATTGAGTACATCATCATAGTCATCATGTATTCCATCATGCTGAGGAAGCACTGGAGTTGGTTTTGCATCCTTATTGAAATAGAACTTGAAATTTGCAGTTCCTTGCCCATCCCTAATTGATGACTTCTGACCTTGGGTTACCGCATTCTGTAACCACAAAGAGAGAGATCAGATATTACCACACTAGCAGCAAAATGAATATAGAGAATTAACTGAAAGAATCTAAATTATATAATTATTAGGTTCTGGTGCACATGATACAGGATAACACCTTGCTATTATATCACCACAATCTCTATTTTTTTACTCAGTCATGTGACTGTTGCACAGGTTCACCGTTTCCCATTGCCTATCAGATCGGTAAGCATCATAATATGCCATATTACAGAGTAAGTATTGAAATAATAAGAAAAAAGAGAATGATCGGACTCTTGGCAAAAAGTCAACTACCATAAAAGACTGTAGGCAACCACCACAAATATACCTTTGATTTCCTTATATCTTATATTTTCTTAGCAAAACAATCAATAATGTAAGTATCTAATGCCAAATAAATCATTCTAAATCTCAATAGCCACTATACTGCATTTTACAGGATCATTAAATCAGTGTGTAAGAGTTAATGATCTCCAGTATTGGTCAGAGCTGCCCAGACCGGAACAATCTCAGCTGTTTGGTGCTGACCAATTTCCAAACATTTAAAAAATATTCAATGACACATCCAAAGTCAATCCTATGAACCCTGTCCTCAACCAAGGGTTTCAGTGCCAGCTTTTACTTTTAATTGTAATTTTCAAAATGGCTCATCTACAACAGTTCATGATTTCGTCAATTTCTGCATTAAAAGTGCAAACATGTGGTATATGTAGTAAGTTCATCCATAAGAAATAGAAATATGTTAAGATTTAAGATTTAGTTGACCTTGGTGCAACTTATAGTGGGTCACAGACTCATTTGTCTCACATGCTGTTGTCATTTCACTTGTTGTTCTATCATACATATCTTATATACATTAATACAGTAATAAGAACCCATGTTTCTTTTTTCTAAAATTCATACCATTATATTTCAGAGACTACATCATAAATTTTATGGGTCAATAAGAATCATGTGCAGAACTTTCTCCCCTTCATTAGGCTTATTAGTTATCAAAGATTGGATGAAGACAATATAGACTATGGAAGATGTTTGTAACCAATCCCATAACATATCACGTAATCAACCATTTAAGTTTGATACCTTGTGACATAAATACATCTTTTGTAAACATTAACACAGTAGCATAACATTATGATTTACATTGCCTTGAGGTCAGTGGTATCAGAGGCAGACAGTAAATTAACTGTTTGGCAATTCGAAAATGCAGTTACCTGCGGCAGAGAAAGCTCTACTGTCACATCTCCACTTCCATCTTGCTGTGGTACATAACCTCCTGAATTTAAGCGAGAAGCATAGTCATCCCTTTTACGTTTTCCAGTGGAATTCACAAAAAAGTCCTGCTCTCACAGAAACAGCAGCTTCAAAACTAATATAATGAACCAGGGTAAGATGACAAGTTCAGTACTACAAGTAACATATAGCCAATGAGTGTTCCCTCAGAAAGTAATTTCTACAACTAATTTCTATAAACCCCGAAAACTGGCAATAAAATGACATGCAAGGAACAGAAGTACCTGAGTGGATTGATGCGAAGAGTCTCCAGCTTCTTCACGCCCTTCAACATAAGCTGACCACAATAACAAAGGAGACCACTTAGTCCAACCACAGTCAATAAAGCTTAGTAGTAATTACCACTAGTCCAACATGCACTCTAAGAAATATAGTGATAGTCCAACCACAGTCAACAAAGCTTAGTAGTAATTACCACTACTAGTCCAACATGCACTCTATGATATATAGTGACAATTAGCAGCAGGACCATGCTTGATATTGGTAACTCCTTTATACTTACCTACATTAACGTCAACTCCAAGAGGTCTTTGGCTCATCCAAGGAGAAGGTGGTTGCTGTAACAATGAGGTAATACAAGTCGATGTGATTTCAATTCATATGCAATTTATGTCCATAACCAGCGCATGACTTACCACACTAAGTAAACGAGATATATTATAGGAAAACTACCTAAGATCGCCCATTTAATAAGTTATGTTGTCATACCATGTACGGACTTGGCCTTCCAGCTTTCAAATCGATGCTATTTCTGATATCACTTATCGGAGACGGCGCGTAATCTGAGGCGCCTGTGGGTATGTTGTACATCGCAGTATCAGCCGTTCCAGGCAGAGGAGTCTGGATGGGAGTTTGCAAGGGAGTCTGCGAGAATAGCAAGTACACACAAATGGGAACGCTACAACACAATCCTATGCAAACAAACAAAGCGGTGCCCTCACAGGTGGAAAGAGCATCTCCGCGGTGGGGGTCTCATACTCCTCAGCCGGTCCCTCGTACGGAACGTTCAGATCATGAACCGGAGTGATCGGGGCCGCATTCTTCCGCAGGGAAGACCGCTCGACGTCGCTGAGCGCGCCGCACTGCATCATCTTCATCTCCCACAGCTGGGTTCGGTCCCAAAAAAAATCACAATAAGCCAATAATACTAAACTAACCGTCACCGACTTCCCAAAAAGTGACGGAAACCCTAGAAATGAAGCAGACTCAAGAAAGATCGAAAACATTATGAGGAAATATCGAACCAAGAAACGGGAGAGGAAGAAATTACCGCCTGAAGCTCGTTCAGCACGCTTTCCCCAGCGCCGTAGTTTACGAACTCCTCGCGAACCTTGCTGATGACGTCGTCCACCACATGTATGTAGACGGCGGAGACGTTGGTCGTCATTCCCAGCGATCGATCGCCCTAGCCAGCCGCGTAGGGATCCCTGCAAGGAATCGAATAGCAGAGGCGGGATATGGGGGCGCTTAGAGCGGACTCGGGGTGTGCGGTCGGGGGTGCTCTCGTCCCGAGAGCTCAGCGAGCAGTGGAAGGGAGACAGCAGAGAAGGTTCGATCTCGGACGGGAAAGCTGGGAATTAAACGAAGAATATAAATAGGTTTGCATCCGGAAAGGAGCAGCACCGCCACGTGTCAGAACCTGAGGCGCGTGCGTTGATGGGAGAGGCCACGGGCAGTGACGGAGTAAAACCAACGCGACCGGCTTGGGCCGTATTGGCGAGTGCGTCAGGTCAGATCAAATCGAATTTACCTGAGCCAGATCAAACCAATCGAGCCAAATCTTGCGTTTTAATGGGAGATTTCGATGAAATTTACTACTAGAATTAAGCAGATTAATGTGTCCACATGCAGAATCGAAGATGGATTTGCAATGTCATCAACTTAATACGACATATTAATAAAGGATGTTTTTGCCCCAATGTCGCAGATCTGAGAGAATAACGTATCATAAGAACAAGACAAAGCAATGTCTGTGGTTTCTTTGACCATGTGCAGAACCGCGTGGAACAAGTCAACAAAGAACAAAGGTGTAACTATCAGAGAAGAAGACGAAGGCATCGGATCATACTTGGAAGTATGGATAGTATTCACAAACGTAATCTAAAGGATGACAAGGGGAATTCGCAAACGCACTCCGCTGGTTGGAACTTCTCGAATTCAGGAATGTTCATACGAATTCCCGCGGAGCTGTTCATAAAGAACTCGATCTAACAAAAGAATCGTAGGTGTTTGCATCTGTCACTTGTGATCTTCTTGATGGAGCTTAAAACCTTAGAAGCTCACGACCCCGGTCGTCGTACCAGCACATGCAGCTCAACCCGACGAGCACCTCGACGATGGCGGCCTCGGTCTTCTCCCTGTCCGAGAAGTGCAAAGTCTGCAGCAGCAGCGCCCTCGGCCGGGTGTGGAACCGATGATGCCGCTCGATGTTACGCTCCTCCTGCCACCGCAGCGTGTCGTGTGCCACCGGCCCCAGCCAGGACAGGATCCTCCCTACCGCTTCCTTCCACCCCTCCGCCAGCGACCCGTCCACCGTCCCGCCCTCCCTCCTCCAGCACTCTCTCAGCTTGGCCCGCACCGAGGCCCGCATCGCCGACGGCATCATGTGGTACAGCTCCTCCCTCGCCGCCGCGTCCTCCTCCACCACCTCGTCGTTTTGTGCCGCACGGCCCTCGACCGACCTCGTTATGAGTATCTTCTCCGCGGCCACGATCACATTGGCGTACCGCGACAACAATCCCGAACCGCCAACGGTGCTCGGACCTGCTTGCAACATACTGCTCAAACTCTCGAATGGCTTTGCGAGCGATTCGTTGGTCATGAACATGGGAGCTGAATTCCTCAAGACGGGCACATCCATCTTCGACGGTTGCTCCAGGGGCCCCGACGAGTGTTTGCAGAGGAAATCTGGGCTACCCCGGAGCATCAGAGTCGGACGGCTTCTGTCCGGTAGAGGAGGCAAGCCGAGGACGCAGGGACCGAAGACAGCGGAGATCCTGGCGAAGACAGTGATCACCGCGCGGACCATGAAATCCACCGCCTCATCGAAGGTCTTGTTCCAAAGGGAAATCTTCTTGAGCCGCCGGACCTTGTGACGCTGGGACCGGAGCTCGAGCTGGATGGGGGAAGGTGCGGGCGACACGCCCGGCTTCTGCACCGGGATCGGGCCGCTGTGCCGCCGCCACTGCTGCTCCATCCGCCGCTCCGACGCCTCCAGCGCGTTCAGCGCCTCCATCTCCGCGTACAGCAGGGAGGTCGCCGCCACGTACCTCTCCAACCTCTTGACTCGCTTCTCGACCCCCTTCGCGGTGGAGCCCAACCCGAACCTCTCCAATTCGGCGACGCGGCCACCCCTGAGAACGGGGCAGGCCACGCCGGCCTTGAGGCCATCGTATATGCGATCAAAGCCCCGGAGGAGGGGATCTTGGCACTTGGCAGCAATGCGGGAAACGGCGGCGGCGGCCTTGTCGAGCTCGGCCACCAGCTCGGCGCAGGCGAGGCGGAGGAGGAAGGGCTGGTCCTTGGAAGTTAGATAAGCGACGCCCTGGGACCGCATATCGGTGCGGAGCCGGCGGACCTCGTCCTCGGCGAGGGAGCGGTGCAGGGAGACGAAGCGCGACATGACGGCCGCCACCTCGAAGGCGAGGATCCCGACAACGGGCCGCTCGGGGTCGATGCTGCCCACTCGGGCCCGGAGATCCGCGAGCACCTTCGGAACACCCATGTAGCAGAGCAAGGAATGGAAGAACCAGAACCACAACACGAGGCGGACTGCTTTGCTGCTGTTCGACTCTCAAAAGAATGCCTCTAACTACGGGTGGGATTGAATCTATTGATGGCAATGTCTCAATATATGAGGGAGGAAGGTGGCGAGGGGATGGATATGGCCATTTTCGACTTCCGAGGACTTTCTCTCCTCGCGGACGCGGTTGCGCGATATCAGACGGAATCGCAGCTATGGAAACGCATAAAATATAATGACATCAATCAATCACGTCCAAGTCATGGAGGGAGACGACGGCGTAGAAGGCGCTGGGTGAGGCCAACGCGTACAACAGTAGCATGCATCCAAAAGTACACCCTTCCCCCAATGTATCCTGTGATGAAAATAATAAGAACGATAAAACTCGATTTAACGTCAGTCACCTTGATGATATCTCGTACCTCGATTGATCTAATAGCATCTGATCAAATATATCGGAATATCGGTCGAGGCACATTAACATCCTACTCAGACTCGGTCTTCACGTCACGCCAATACCGCTATCAGACGTTACCAGGAATACGATCCTGGTCCCTGCAAACAGGCATATAAGGCAACAGCAACCTTTACTATAAAAACCCCTGCGCTCCGAGGAAACGAATGAGAGAAAAAAAAAACTTCCTAAGACTATCTACTGACTCGATCGTCGGAGGGGTCGGGTCGAGCCTCCCGACCCAACCTGTATGCAGGTGCGAAGACGGAGCGCATCCCACCGCACGTCCGACCGTGGAGTTCCTCCTCAGTGAAAACAACGATCGTTCCATCCCGATCGGACCACCGAAGGCGACCACCTTAGCAGTCTCAAGGATCGTCCCAGGAAGATCTCCAATCACTCGGACTCAAACCCAACCGTGTCGGCCCCGAGGCCACGGCTTAAGGTTGTTTACACAAACATCCTGTGTCCGTGAATTGCGCCTTACATCAAGCACGCACCGAGTCATGTCTCATGGGAAGGCTCTTTTGGGAAGAATATGAACACCTTATTAGGTAATGATGGAGACGTTAAAGGATGCTTGGTCAACGGATTCGGTAGCTGTTCATTCCAAGGGCGATTCCACACCTCGAGATGGCTGAGCAAACGCAGGCAGGAGCAGTGGTTAGGACGAAGCTGCGGCCTTCGAGAAAGTAGCGTGTGCGTTGGGTCGCCGGCGTCTAAACTCTCGGTGACATGGCTGAGCCAACGCAGGCAGGAGCAGAGGTTGAGACGAAGCTGCGGCCTTTTAGAAAGTAACGTGTGCGTTGGGTCGTCTAAACGCTCAGTGTACGTCCGGCCCGTTTCAGTTGTTTACTGTGTCTTCTTTGGACTGGTAACGTTGACCAGGGAGGTCACAGGGAGATGTCGGTTGACATGGCTCGGTCGAAACATCAAGCACTTCTGTGATGAGCCAGAAACGGGTCTTTGCCTTGAAATGGTCCAACGCGTATTATCCAAATCAAATGGCATCGACCTACTCGTGGGCCAGTCCACTAAGAAAGCCCGTGGGATCGACGTCGAGATTGGTCGAGGCAACAATATTTACGGAAAGATTTTGACTCGAATCCGCTGACCGGAGCTAGTTTGACTTTGACTGCATGGTTTGTAATAGAATGGTGGTGGTGACTAAAGCTCGAGTTCGGTGCCTCGAGGATGAAAAAGCGCGCAGATGAAACGAAAACATTCGATTACATGCAATAGTGTACATCAAAGTTCGTGAGATCCGATCTTGCAGAAGAGATGAAACAGGCGCTGAGTTCTCATTCCACTTCTCGGGCGGCGTAGTGTCGGCCGAAGAGTTCTACCAATAGGAGAGCGGCGGACGAGAACTCGCCAAAGCCCATGCGCCGAACACATCTTGCTTGCCATGGCGCAGCAGATCGGTTGGGAGCGACATGGACGACGGATCCGCAGCTGAGAAGCTGTCATCGCTCGCGCCGTTGCCTCCTTTACTTTGCTCTGTCCCTACCGGCTGCTCGTCGTCAGGGAGAGGCAGCCGCTCGTAGATAACGTTTGCGAACGTGGCTGCTATTATCACCACCGGTCCCGAGGCCACCAACTCCCCCACCACGCTCCCGCCCACCACCCGGCCCTGCCCCCTGGCCAGGTACGCTGACAGGCTGGTGGCGCCCGACGGCGCTGGTGCCGGGAGGAATGCCCCCGAAAGAGAGAGGATCTCGAACCTGCCAGGGAGCGCCACCACGGATCCCGGCGGCGCGTCCGGCTGTCGGAGCTTAACGTCGGTGACGGCGCCCCTGGCGCTGAGGATCGCGACCCCGCGCCGGCGCCGGAGGGCGAAGGTGGCGATCGTGTCCATGATGCCGGCCCCGCTGCCGACCTCGAAGACGTGGGAGCGGAGCGCGTTGGGGCTCTCGCGCGTGACGATGACGGGCGGCTTCGGCTTGTTCTTGGACCCGCGCGGCCGGCCACGTGGGCGCCGCCCGGAGCTGCAGCCGCCGGAGCCGGCTTCAACGAAGTCGTCGGCGCTGGAGGAGCGGTCGTCGCCGTTAGCATCGTCTTCGGAGTGGTTCCTCTTCTTCTTGTTGTCGTCAACTTGATCATGGAGGAGGCTGAGATGGGATTTGGGGTTGAGGAGATGGAAGGAAGGGGCGAAGGTGGTGGTGGTGTCGACTCCTCCCATCACCGCACTCCCGGCCTACCGCCCTTTTGCCAGCTCTCTCAGACCCTTGCTACTCTTCCAGCAGATATAGAGACAGGACTCTCTCTCTTTCTCTCTCTCTCTCTCTCTCTCTGCTTCTGACTCTCTTTTGCAGTCTTCTACCATCCTTCGGCGCTGTTTATGATCCCGTTAACGTAATTAATATCCATGATCTTCTTCTTTCCAGGAGAGAGAGTAATTAAACTCAGATGAGCATGAAAACAGCAGCATTTCCCAGCAAGAAGACGCCAGTGAAAAGAGCCCATATTTATAATTCTCGTCCTCGCTCTGGTAGATCAAGCACCGATAGTACTGTTCGGTACTTTCTTCTGCGAGCACGGACTGCTTGTCCAGGTCTCCACAAGACCTGGCTCGTCCCCGTCCACATCCATCTCCCTCGCATTGTCAATATCGTGCAGCACCACATGAGGGCTGTGGCGCTCGCTTTTGGCTGCCGTACCAGAGGAAGTGGGGTTGGGCTGGCATGGTGACATAGCGTGGCACCTAACATGTTTGTTGGATTCACTCGGACACGGTAAGAGTGGGACAAAGCTCCGAATGCCTGTGTTCAAGACGAACTTGTCTTTCTCTCCCCCGGTCTGCGGTAGGTAACTGAAGAAAGGAAGATGGACTTGCATTCCTCTCTCATGGAAAGCCTCAAAACGCCCATCTTTAAGAGAGATTTGTATTCTACAACTCTAATTCGAGTTTGATTCGTGTTTATACGTCAGGACAGGTTTCGAACGTCAAAGAGTGGACTTATGATTTGATGGCACGCCAAGAAACCACGCTCCTTTCGATGACTTCTGTTCCTCAACTTCATCATGAACTCGAGATACAAAGGGGTGGTGCTGATTGACGGTCGGAGGTTCAAGTTTGCAGGATCGGGATTACAGACAGAGAGGTTCCTCAAGTCTTCTTTAAGATCCATCTCTGGTTTTTTTTTTTTCTTTTTTTAACAAAAACACAGGAACGACCTATTTTAATTTGGAATCTTAAAAAAAAATCTGAAGATACTCAGATAAGACCCCAAAAAAATTGACATGCTCATAGTCCAGGGTTCTATATAACAAAAAAAGTTGAAGTTAATCACATTTAATCGAAAAACAAGTGATTGAATGTTCAAATGAGATAGTGAGCTTTAGTTGGAGAGTTGAACCAGCTGAAGGTAATTGATCTAGACTTCTAGTGAAGGGGGGAGGGGGAGGGGGGAGACGACTGACAGGGCTCAAGCATGTTGTTAGTCACCTCAGACAAGGCCCCTCCTAACATGAGATATTTTGGTAGTTTTATGATCATCCCAAGAGTTGAAATCTTCATATTTAGCAATAAGGATGTTGGCCCATAGCTCATGTTTTCATTGACAAGTTCAAAATCTCCCGGAGGAGTCATTTCAGAAGAAGCTCCTACGTATCTTGCCCATATTCGCATGGAAGTGAGAGCTCGACTCCCAACAAACCAAGGGCCCAACGAAAGAACGTCCGATGGATCATCTTCCAATTTGACTGAAGTAGCTGAGTTACAATCCCCTCTCAAGTCTCGTTTCTGGTTTGGCATGCTTCCATCAGGCTCCAAGACATCATTTCTATTTCATTTCAGTCACAACATGATATGAATCACTCGTAAATTCAAAACCGATATAAGCTGAGCTTAACATAAATGCATTACTGTCCTGTTCGAATTATGAAATATTCAAACATACTTTTAGGTCAAAATTATGAAGCCACTGAAGCTGTCTTAAGAACATGTAATAATAATATGCTAAAAAGCTTGCAGATTGCAGCACCTCAATTTGGCCTTGGAGTCGCCAACTCAACCCGTAGGATAAGGTTGTCATAGCCATAGCCATTAAGTTTGTTGATGGCTCGCTCCGCATCTTCCCTATTGACGAAGTTGACAAAACCAAATCCTCGACTAACTCCAGTCTTCTGGTCCACAGCAACATAGACACGAGTCACAGGGCCAAATGTCCGAAAGAGCTCCAACAGGTCAGGCTCACGGGTGTCTTCCGAGAGATTGGTTACACGAACCGAGTTCTCATCGTTCCGACGCCTCATCTCAGTGCCACTCCTCTCTGCACCGGCTCTCATGCTTGGGGGCACGTAGGCACCCTTGCCAGTGCCCGCAGATGAAGCTGCACCTTCAGCACCTGGGGGCTTGTCAACGAAACTGTCTGTTTGCGGGGCGAGATCCTTGTAGGGGCACTTGGACGTCCAGTGGTCACCCTTCTTACCACAAGTCCTGCACACCATGAGGACAGCACCGGCTTTGCCCATGGCAGCCAGTGGATCCCCTGCAACCTTTGGTTCTTCTGCTTTGCTGCCTATTAAGGATAGGACCAATCGACATCAAAAAATAAGAGATGATTAGAAGGAAAGCAAGCATATTAGATTTATCTTAAGATTTAAGAACACTTGTTTTCTTTGCTAATTAAATGTTAAAAATATAATAAAAATAAAAATAAATTTTTTTTTCTTAGGCATACAAAAAACATCCGTTTATTCCTAATGATTAATTAAACAAAGACACTTTTTTTTCTAAAGAAATACCAAAATTGTCCCATTTATTAATGGTACCCTCACAGAGGATGTAATATGTGGAGCTTTTGATGCCTAAAACACCAGCCCCAAATGCTCCAAGTACCCATAATTTCCCTCTGAGATGCTAAAATGATTAAATGGGTATGTAAAAAAAAATGAAACTAAAAACAGCACAATGATGATCAGCCCTAACAGAGATGGAGATCACCTTGCCTACTCTGAAAGAGAGTCTGCCATAGAAAGATAAAGAATCTACCCCTCAACCAAAGGTTAAATCAGAACATATATGCTTTCGATCATCGCATGTACCCGAGGAATCAGCGATATATGCTGTTTTACCTGCTTAAATTAGTAAAATAACTGTATTAAAGTTTTCATGTACTCGCCAAAAAATTACCAGGTTCAATGCATTATGAAGGTACCGTATCTTCACCAGTTTATAGCTATTCCTTGAATCTTCAAAGACACAAGATGCTTCACAGTTATCTCTTCAATAGATTTGTTTCCAATATTAGATATGGACTTTCAAAACAGTATTTAAGTATCAATCAAAACAATTGATGTCCATGTTCATTAAATAGTATTGTCACGAACTTAGCTGGTTTTGCCTAAGTCGTGTGGCACCCTTGCGTGTCCATCCGCAAAGGTCAGCCTCCCTGAAGCCTCCCATGGTCCCTTAGGACCCACAAAAGATAAAACGGGTTTGAGAAAACGCCTCACTCAAGATCCACAAGCAAACATTTCCAAAAACACTTCATAGACAATACAAATTACAAACAGACTTTACAAGCTCTGAACAGTTGTACAACAAAGGGTTAAAATGATCCACTACAGACCAAAGATCTCTCACAAGTGTCCACATGACACAACTTTTATTTACAAGCCTAAAGCGACCACCAAACCCAACTAAAATGGGACTATCAAGCCTTCGACCGTCCCTCTACATGCTGTTCAAAGCATGAACATACCAAAAGACACGGACATACATAAGTATTACATCAAACATCTTGTTTAGAAGTTTGTCCGTGACATTCTCCCCCACTTATTCCTTCGATGTCCTCGTCGAAGCCTTTGCCAACACTGCAACTCCTTGCTTTTGCTGAGTCTTCAATCTTCTGCTCCAGCTGCAATGTGCCTCCTGGCTCCTAGCTGCTCTCCGCTACTGTTTTTGAGTAGTCGAACCTTTGATCCGCTATGCTGCTTCAACTCGCCAATGACTCTGACTATAGTGTGGGATTGACTGAGTTGTGTTGATCCATGTTGGTTCTTGCGGATCCTCCAGATGAAGGAAAAGACCATCCTTACTATGCGCTAGTCTCTCAAATGCCTTATGCTGCTTGAACTGGGTGGATGCTTGTTGGAGCTTTAACGAGCATTGCCTCGCAAACTTCTGAAGTTTTGGGTCCTTCCTCCACAAAATTTGTCCATTGACTCTTCTTTCACTTAGTTGTCACTTCCTCTACAGAGCTCCTGTTATCTTCGAATGGTCACTTAGTTATCTTCGAAAGGTCTTTGAACCTGTGCAAAGCTCCTCTACTGGATAGATAAGAGAATTATGATACTCGGTTTCACCCATTCTCTTAAGAGTTGAGAAGGTAAAGGTTACTTGACTTCGCTCGCCTCCTTGAGGTTGTACTCCATACATCGAGCTGGTTACTGGTCTTCGCCTACTCTTTGCTCATGCTTCTGAAGCACTTGAAGTGTTTGCACTCCTTGCATTGAGTTAGTTACTGTGATTCACCTTCTCAATGCCATCGAACTTCTAGAATGTAGGAAGTTTTCACCCCAACTTGGAGTAATTCTCTAATAGATTTGGTCGCCTCTAGGATTGTACCGTCTTCTCCATCAACCCTGCCGCCTACTCCACTGAGTAGCAAAGGTACAGCACCGCGCACTGCCTGCTTCGTTTCTTGGTCGTGCACTCTTGCATAACCCGAAGTCCTTCACTTTCGGCTATCTTGATGAGAAGCTCGTTGACACCGGTCTTACGAAGTTCCTTAGCCTCTGCCCTTCAGTCTTGTCTCGGTACTTGGAGTTTGCCTCTGCATGCTCCACCTCCACGACCCCTTTCACGACCAAGCGCTCTCCCTCCATAAGAGCAAGGGATCATTAACTTTCATGGGCGTTGCCATGGGCGTTGCCATGCCCATGGCCCTACTATCCGTTGCCTCGCATCTGCATCCCTTTTCTTCACGATCAGTAGATATGTCTCTGTGGCACTTCTCCGAGTCCACCTCCATTTTAACTGATGCTTGGCTTTGAGTAGCTAAGTCCCTCTGGACTCATTGTCGCTTCCTCGCCCCTTTCGACCCCCTGCTTCAACACCTCTGTGTTCTCCAAGCAGCTCTCTTTGGTCGATGGAAAGACAGACTGCAACTCCCAAGCATAGCCTCTGCCATCACGTTGTAGGATTTGCACCGATCCTGTTCTCCTTAGCTTCCTTGGTAGAAACGTTCGCTTACTCGACCTTGTCCTCTGACTTGTCGGGCTCCCTTAAGCGAATATGGGCTCTAGAGCAGTCCAACCCTCCAACTGCTTCGATCATACCTCTGCATGATCAAGTCCCTCCCATGGGACTCACTGGTACTTGTATTCAAACTTTTTCCTTGGTGGAACACATCCCCCATATGCTAATGACCAATGCTTTCATCCGATGCAAAATTCGATGCACGCATGTAAGACCCGCCTCTGCGGTACCATGACCTTCACTCCTTGAATCCATAGCCCTTCTTGTCATCGTGTTGTTCATCAAAGTGGAGCTTCCAGTAGCTCCCGATCATACCTCCGTATGATCTAGTCCCTCACGGGACTATGTCGTGTGTATCGCATTGCCACGAACTGTTCCACCACGATCCGCTGCACCATGTCGCCTCCTGGTGACATCTCTATTGTATTCTGATCCTTGTGTGATGAACTCGAATTGTGATCCCTCCATATGTGGCCTCTACCAATACATCGCAGAGTCTCTTTCACCTTTGATTTTGTTCGCTCCTTTGGCAATCGACCTTCATCCACCCGCTCTTGGGTCACACCTAGATGAAGCACCGCTCTAGGACAGTCCGTCGCCTAGTAGCTCCCGAAGTCCACCGACTTCGCTGAAAATGGTGCACCATTGTCTGGATCCTGGGCCTCTGCCCCTTCCAACACAATTTTCGCTGCGCATCGCTTCCTTCATGGCAACACTGTAGCATATTCTTCAAGAGTACCCGCCTCTACGTCCTCTTTCCCCGTGCCAAGGCCTTTTAAACCCAACTTCGCCTTCGCAAATTGAGTCGCATTTGTTCCTCTATCAAATGCTTCTCCGAGATAAGGTGCATGTGCCCAGAAGCTCCCTTCGTCTTTGGCACAATGCAAGATGAGTCCGCTCCGTCAGAATGAAGGACCCATGGAACAACATGATCCTACTCTTGCCTCTGCAAGAGTTCATGTCCTTGACCTCTGTCCAAGGAAAGCACTGTGCCTTCGCTCTATGTTCCAACTTCTATGCTGGCTCCCTTCATGCGGCTTGGGTACTTCGCCAAGTTACACCCAAGTTGCTCCGCTCCTCATTTTTGCATTGAGTTGATGGTGGCCCTCGCGCCCACTATTCCACGGGTCAACCCTCCCTTGAGTTCGACTCCAAGTATGCCTTCATTTGTGTTGCTTTGGGTTGCTCCCCTACTTGATCTCGCAATGCATCCACTAACGCATTCTCTCAAGCGAGATCATACGACGACTCATCGCCGCTTGCTCGGTCCATTGAGCTTCGTGGAGTTGTTGTTTGTTGAGGTACTCCTCCTCAACATGTGCGGTCTGTTGCATATGATTCTCCTTATGGAGAGCCGGGACTTATCCCTCCTGGATATCTATCCCGTTGGAGCAACATCTCTCTTCGTTTTGGAGACCACCATCCCCTTGGACTACTCTGATTTGCTGAACAAACTGCGCATTGTTCTGCCTCCTGCAAACGCACTTGCTAGATTGCGATTCCACGTCAATAGAACCCCCACTACACCACTCAAGGCCTTGCAACATGCTGAACTCGCTGCACACTTTAGCCTCCTACGAACGTATCCTTCACATGACGAAGAGAAAGTTTCAATGCTCCATGGCGCCGAGTTTCGATCGCCTTAGGATGGCCACAAACATTCCATCGTCCGCATACAAGCCCATGCATGAGTACCGAATTCTTCGAGTTAGCAATTCCCCTCACCTTTGTGAGCTTTGCACAACTCTTTCGGTCGTTGAGCAACTCATTCCACCTTGCATGGTCTCATCCTTTACCAAGCGCCTTGCTTGCCTTGAGCACCAACAAGTATAGTTGTCAACGTTAAGCCGTAGCTCAAACTCAGCCATCCCAACCTTTGTGCGCCCCCCATTCTTCCAAGCTTGCTTGTTCTCGTGGTGCCTCTTGCACGAAAGGTTGTTCATTCCTCTGAATGCCAATCTCAGATGCCCGCTCCTCCGAGCGACTCTTTTTCCCTACATCTCCATACCCGTTTTCACCCAAACGGTCGTGCGTGTGCTGACTGCCCTCAACGCAACCCCGCTATGTCCCCCACGTTTGCATGCTAAGTGTTTCTATGAGTGCTTGTCCAGCTCTGATACCATCTGTCACGAACTTAGCTGGTTTTTGCCTAAGTCATGCGGCACCCTTGTGTGTCCGTCCGCAAAGGTCAACCTCCCCGAAGCCTCCCATGGTCCCTTAGGACCCACAAAAGAGAAAACGGGTTAGAGAAAACGCCTCACTCGGGATCCACAAGCAAACATTTCCGAAAACATTTCATAGACAATGCAAATTACAAACAGACTTTACAAGCTCTGAACAGTTGCACAACAAAGGGTCAAAATGATCCACTATAGACCGAATATCTCTCACAAGTGTCCACATGACATAACTTTTACTTACAAGCCTAAAGCGGCCACCAAACCCAATTAAAATGGGACTATCAAGCCTTCGACCGTCCCTCTACATGTTGTGCAAAGCATGAACATACCAAAAGGTACGGACATACATAAGTATTACATCAAACATCTTATTTAAAAGTTTGTCCGTGACAGTATGACAATCATAAATATATAGATAAAAACGAATAACCTAAGAGAAAGGATACAAAGCGGAAGTCATTCTCTTAGTTTCAGACTAAGGTATAGGAGGACAATCTAAATGTAATATAAAAATCCCCAGTTTATTCTCTCCCAGATCAAGACTTTCTACATGCAAGGCATGCATTTTAAGCAATATTATCCTTGATGATTAAAAAGTAAGACATACAAAAGGATCAAGAAGCACTCTGTTTATGTCCTATCCAAAAACATATCAGATACTAGAAGCATGATCTTGTGATTTGCTTTTCGACTCTAATCCAGTCTTATTCAATGGGAAACAAACGCTAAGGACGCAGTTTGGGGTTAATCCCCCCTAAATCGCACTCGGCACCCTAGAGATTATGGATGGGATCTGCCGAAATATAACCTATGAAATCGAATCGAAATAATCATGCAAAACCCTAACGAAAGAGCGATCACAAGGCGATTAAGAAGAAGAAGAAAAGAGGAGGGTGGGAAAGGGTCGAACCGGGAGCGCGGGGGCGCTCGAGGAGGATCTCCTCGGTGGAGACCATGGTGAGGCGGGCGCCGGCGTCCTCGTGGGCGGCGTCGCCAAACTTGGGCCAGGAGCGGCGCTCGAGGGCGCGCTTGCTAAGGCGGGCACGGGTGAGCTTGCGGACGCGGGTGGTGGTGGTGACCCGGACCTTGTTGCCCTCGTCGTCGAACCGGTACTCGGTCACCTTCTTCACCCCGTTCTCGTCGGGCCCGACTACCACCCGCGGCGGCAGCAGGAAGTCGAGGTCCTCCGCGTCGTCCTCCAGCTCCCCCCACCGCAGCTTCCCCATGTCCACCGCCATCACCGGTCTCTCCAAGCACGCAAGCGGTCTCTCTCTCCGAACGCTTGCACTCACGGATAACCCCGGCCGGTTTCGGAGTCCGAGTCGAAACGGAAGCCTAGTAACATCGATTTGGTTAACGCCGATTGAGAATTCATGGCGTCAGTTGGACGAGCCGTCTCCATGGGCTCGCCATAAATGCCCAAGTTCGGCTTCAGCAATTGCTATTTGGGCCTCTTATCAGGATTCTCCCGCTTGTGTACCTACTGCGATCAACGCATCAAGCTTTAGTGGGATTGTTTATCCGCGTAGAAGTCTTAGTCCCACATCGGCAACTTTCGGCAGAGGGGAGCAAGAGGCGGTCTTTAAGTGGGGGTCTCCGCCTCAGTTGAACCATACTTACCTGGACGGGGTCGACGGGCGAACAAGAAGGCTCGTGGCCTAGGTCAGTGGCCTCCATTGCACTTCGGAGGAGCACTGGCTTACCATCTCCCCAAGAGGGAGAGTGGACGTCATAATTTGTGGTAGAGGGGGTACGCGCACGCGCGGCCCCTGCCCAACACTTAATCTTAAAGTTTAATTGCCTTATGAGGTTAATAAGTTGCTCTTATCTTTTTAAGGTTTTGGTTAGTCTCAGTATAACACGTCGTAAGTTAAAACCTTGGCTGGAACAAAATTTGTCAAATTTATTTTCTCCATCTTAAACCATATCTTAACCCCGGGAGACGTTCGATCAATCTCCTACAGAACAACGCTTCGTGTGGTGACGATATCCGGCAAGGATCATAATGCACGTTAGAGTCCTTTCATCTCGACCGTCCATGGCTTGAAGCCCCACTTCTGTCACTGGAACCACGCCAGAGGCGGCTCTCTGAGGAAGATTTCGTTGGAGGCCAATCACTTCTTCCTTCCTCGCCGCCTCACGCTCGGCGCCTCCCTCCCGCTTACCGCCTCTCTTCCCTAACCCTCTTCTCGGTAATACAAACTCCCAACTCATCATCATATCATCTTTAATATTGTTTTTAACTTCAGAAATTTTTGTTTATAGTTCCGATCGGTTCTGTTCTTTCCCTGCTTGGCTTCTCATTTCATTGGCCTGATTGTTCATTCCGATTCTTATTAGTTTTTTCTGTTCTTTTTTTCGTTAAAATTCCGACTCACTCTTATGCTTAACCAATCTGTATCTGTTTTCTTGTAATTAGAATTTTTTGAGCCGATTCTAGTATCATTTTATAACTTTCTTTTCCTTGGAGCAGATTAGGGTTTCTCCTGAGCAAGAGTGGGTTCGGTGAAGTGATTCAGAACATATAAAGCGAGGGATGGCGCTGTGTTGTTCATCCGGTGAAGGCTACCTTGGAACCAATCTTATCAGTTGCCGAAGCAGAAATGTGGATTTCGAGGTTAAGAGATTGAGATATAATCTCAGACCCACACCTGAGCGCTGTTTATTCTCGAAAGTCACTGTCTTGGTCACTGCTTTTAGAGCTGGAAAAGGTAACCTTTGCTGTGGGAAGAGGAAGCTTAACGCTGGGATCAGATCTGAGTTGCAGCCTTCCGCTGAAGTAAACTCTGGACATTTGGATCTCAGTAGTTTAAAAGAGTGCGGTGATATATCTGTCAAAAAGGTTTCGGGAAACATCGAGTCCGACGATCGTGTAGACCTTGATCATGGAAGTGGCAGTATGGATTTCCCCAATGGATCCGGTGGTAACGGGAAATTTCCACCTGGAGGAGGTGGAGGCGATGATGGCGACAATAGTGATGACTACAGAGAAGAAGAGTTTGGGCCATTGCTGAAGTACGAGGAGGTGATTAAAGAAGTAGATGCTCGTGGTGCACGTCTTCCTTCTGACATGTTAGAGGCTGCAAAAGCAAGTGGGATACAGAAACTCCTCCTATACAGATACTTGGATTTACAGGTATTTCTCAATTGTGAGTTCATGTCTAACAACAACATTTCCATGTTAAAGTTATTTAACCTTTTTTGTGACAAAATGGAAGGCATCAGCTTGGCCTATTGGTGTTGCTATGAAGTCGTGTGCAATCTTCCGCAACCGGATGCTTGCTGACCCATCTTTCCTCTTTAAAGTTGGAACTGAGGTCTGCTTAATTTTGTCCTCTGTCATCGTTAGTTGGTATCATGCATATAATCTTGATGTTCTTGCTTTCTTGAATGACACAGATAATTATTGACTCGTGCTGTGCAACTTTTGCGGAAGTCCAAAAGAGGGGCAAAGATTTCTGGGCAGAATTTGAGTTGTATGCTGCAGATCTTTTGGTAGGTGTAGTTGTTAATGTAGCTTTAGTGGGTATGTTAGCACCATATGTGCGATTTGGACAGACATCTACTTCAAACAGTTTACTGGGTCGTGTTGCACGTGCTTATGGAGCTCTTCCTAGCAGGTATGACTTTGGCATTCATGTTTGTCAATCTAGCAAACAATGTGAATTATATTTCTGAAATGCAAGTCAGCTCTTTATAATCTTTAATATCGTATCCGTTTTAAGAAATCTATTCTGATAATTTTTTTGAGTCATCTATAGTGATATATATGATGCATGGTTTGCAGTACCGGTCCGTACCGCCCGGTATGGGCGGTACATACCGGTCCGACAGACTTTTGGTACGCGGACCATATGTTACCGTTTTTGAGTCATCTATAGTGATATATATGATGCATGGTTTGCTGCTACAGTGCTCGGCACGCCTGAATATATCGCTCGGTACACCTGGGTGTACCGAGCGGTATACCGTACCGTACCGGTACAGAGCCCAGATCGAAACTCCGGTACGGTACGATATTACGAACCTTGATATGATGGAGGCATTACTATTCTATGGATACTAGAGGTTGACACTCATAATATATGTATATGATTTGTCAGCACCATTGGTTTGGTTCATGGTATATAATAGCAAAAATTCTCCAACTAAGACCACAGAGACAAACATTATAACTTTTTTGGAAATAACCATCATTATCAAATAGGTGTTAGATTAATTAAGATTAAGACCAAATGCACAGAGTGTAACTTTTTTGTGTAAATAAAATATGGATAGATAAAGTCGGAGTTTCAGAAACTTAAAAAAGGAATGAAGAAGATATTGCTCAAAAGTTAATGCGTGATGAGTATGATTCAGAAGGGCGTTTAGAGTGTTTTTCTTACTGCAGACGTTTTCTCAACATTTGGCGCATTTAGAAAACTAGTTGTCCAGAAAGTTGGTGCAATCAAAATGAGAATGACGAGATGGATGTTTCATACTATTCAATATTGTAGAATAAGAATGATTCACGAAAAGTTAAAATCCTTTATGGACATATCCGACAAAGTCAATAAACACATTGGTAATGTAGAGTTAATTTGAGATCAATGATTTTAGAAGACGTAGTTTATTGGTGAACTCACGTGCCGTGGCTGAGGAGTCAACACGGCTTGGTCCACGCGTCGATGTCCGGAGTTCCCGACGCTCGGGAGTGCGTCTCTCGGTTCGTTGGAGGAAATGCCGAGACCGAGTTGGATCAGAGATCGGGATGGCCGCATCTTGAGTGCGGGGTTGAGCCGGCTTGGGGGGTTGCCGAGTTCCTCCACACAGACCTGGGTCGAGAGATTCCTAACTTGGGCCCCTCGTAGAATAAGTCAGTGGTTTTGTTCTCCTTTTTCTTTCTCCCCTTGGCCAGATGCTGGTTGGGAGCTTTTATGTTGTTGTTCGAGGATCGGTCGTACGCGGATTTGGCGTATCGGTCGACCCCGCTCGAGTGGCGAGTTCGTACCTTCATGCGGTCGTCGTCCGGTATGTGCGGAATGGCGCCATGCGGCGTCGTCCCGAGCTTTCCGGGACGGGACTTGCCGAGTGAACGCCTTCTTGTACGGGCTTCGGCAGGATATGGGAGGGAGGCGACCCCTTGTGCTGAATCTGCATGGGGTGCGACGTGGCGCCTGGTGCGTGTCTCGGGAGCCCGTGTTCGCTAATGAAGTGGCCGAGGTCCAAAATATGCCTTATCACTTCTCCTCACAGCCCCCCCCCCCCCCCCCCCCACACACACACCAAGGTATGCCTTGGGGGTCCGTGCAAAGGTCTAGGGGCATGCCTGGCTAGTGGAAACGCTGGCGGAGTTGTTCGACTCGGGCGGAGGTTGAACTGTCTTGCTAAGAGGCTGCTCGGTGGATGGTGCTGCGCGATTGGGGCCAAGGCTGGACTTGTTGGCTAAGCGACTGAACTCGGGCGCAAGTTGGACTGATTTGACGAGTTGCTGCTTAGCGGACCGAGCTGCGCGACTCGGGCAAAGACTGGACCTGTTGGCCGAGCGATTGAACTCGGGCGCAGGTTGGACTGATTTGGCGAGTTGCTGCTCGGCGAACCGAAACCCACGTGCCACAGCGCACGTGCGTGCCACAACGCACGTGCCATAACAAGCGAAGCAACTCTGGGGGTCACGCAGGTTCTGGCGGGAAATTTCCTATCGCGAACGGACTTTGGCGGGAGCTCGAAGCTAGCGAATCTGGGGAGATCCGGGGAGTTATGGCGGGTTTAAATGCTGCGATCATCTCTTCCCTCGGGGAGCCTAAACGTCGCCTCAAGGAGGAGTCCTTCCTTTATAAGTCTCTTCTGGAGCGATCGATGTAACAATGTCTAGTCTCCTGTTCCACACTTCAGATCTCTCCTCCTAACCTCGAGGTTGGGATGTCTTCGTCTTCCTCCTCTTCTTCCTCGGGTCGGTCGGTTCCCGAGGTCCATGAGTCGATCCCAAGATTGCCCCTCGGGCTTTTTCCATCCTTGGCCTCTTGCTATCTTCGCGTCTTCTCGCCACTAGGGTCTCTGCGACGACGTACCGATTGGCGTGTTAGAGCATCTCGGGGATGGTTGAGGACGGCTTCTCAATTAACGACCAGAAGAACCTTGAGGGTCGTAAGCCCATTAGAAATGCCTGCATGATCAGGGAGGGATGAGCGTCCGGGAACCCTCCGATTTCGATGGTGAAGCGGGCGACGAATTGGGAAAGTGATTCGTCATCGCACTGGGACAATGCGAGAAGTGTGGCCATGGAAGGCCTGGGTCGCACGTTGGCTAGGAAATTTTGCTCGAACTCCCTTGCGAGCTGGTCAAAAGAAGAGACTGAGGCCGGCTTTAGTCGGCTGAACCACGCCCGCGCCGATCCTCTGAAGGTGGTCGAGAACGCCCGACACATCAGGGCGTTAGAAGTGCCGTAAAGGGCCATTTGAGCTCGAAATGCGGCGACGTGTTCCGTTGGGTCGGAACTGCCGTCATACGTCTCCAATGTCGGAAGTCTGAAGTTAAGCAGCACGGGCTTGTCCAGTATTTCTTAAGCAAAAGGGGATCCTCTCGAGCCGCTTTCCCCATCATCGCCGCGCGACTTTAGGAATTCACGTTAGAACTCATCCAAGCGACGGTTGACCACGGACAACTGGACCCTGCATGAGTCATCGGCCAAGTCCGATGATAAGGTATCGGGCTCTTGGACCGGTGGTATGACTCTACGGGATGCAGGCGTGCTCTGCTCGGGGAGGTTTCTTGGGGCTATCTGCTCTCGGGCCTCTCCTATCCCGACTTGTTCCGTGTTCGGCCTCTGTGGTGTTGGGTCGGTCAGGAGAGCCGCTAGCTGTACGATCTACGGGATGAGCGGGACGACCGTTTGCATCATCCCCGTCAAGGCCTGTACTTGCTTGGCTAAGCTGAGGAACACCTTGGGCGAGACGACCGAGGGTCCTAAAGTGTTTCCAGGAGGAGAGAGTCCTGGATCGTTGAACAGGCGCTAGTAGCGATCCGGCGTCGGCGTCGGGATGCCGCCATCCCTGGGAACGGGGTGGGGCTGCTCTCCGAGCCTGAAAAGGAGGTGAACATTTGGTGGTTCTCCTTCGGGACGTTCCTGCAACATTGGCCCTCCTTCTAGCGCCAAAATGTTGGTGAACTCACATGTCGTGGCCGAGGAGTCAGCACGGCTTGGTCCACGCGTCGATGTCCGGAGTTCCCGATGCTCGGGAGCGCGTCTCTTGGTTCGTTGGAGGAAATGCCAAGACCGAGCTGGATTAGAGATCGAGATGGCCACGTCTCGAGTGTAGGGTTGAGCCGGCTTGGGGGGTTGCCGAGTTCCTGCACAAGGACCCGGGTCGGAAGATTCCCGACTTAGGCCCCTCGTAGATTAAGTCAATGGTTTTGTTCTCCTTTTTCTTTCTCTCCTTGGCCAGATGTCAACCGGGAGCTTTTATGCTGTTGTCCGAGGATCGATCGTACACGGATTTGGCGTATCGGTCGACCTCGCCTGAGTGGCGAGTTCGTACCTTCGTGCGACCGCTGTCTGGTATGCATGGAACGGCGCTATGCGGTGCCGTCCCGAGCTTTTCGGGACAGGACTTGCTGAGTGAACGCCTTCTTGTACGGGCTTCGGCGGGATGTGGGAGGAAGGCGGCCCCTTGTGCTGAATCTGTAGGGGTGTGACGTGGCGCCTTGTCACGGACTTAGCTGGTTTTGCCTAAGTCGTGCGGCACCCTTGCGCGTTCGTCCGCAAAGGTCAACCTCCCCGAAGCCTCCCATTGTCCCTTAGGACCAACAAAAGAGAGAACGGGTTAGAGAGAACGCCTCAATCGGGATCCACAAGCAAACATCTCCGAAAAACACTTCATAGACAATGCAAATTACAAACAGACTTTTACAAGCTCTGAACAATGGCACAACAAAGGGTAAAATGGTCCATTACAGACCGAAAAGCTCTCGCACGTGTCCACATGACACAACCTTTATTTACAAGCCTAAAGAGGCCACCAACCCAACTAAAATGGGACTATTATGCCTTCGGCCGCCCCTCTGCATGTTGTACAAGGCATGAACATGCCAAAAGACACGGACATACATAAGCATTACGTCAAACACCCTGTTTCAAAGTTTGTCCGTGACATTCTCCCCCACTTATTCCTTCGACGTCCTCGTCGAAGCCTTTGTGAACACTGTAACTCTTCGCCTTTGTTGAGTCTTCAATCTTCTGCTCCAGCTGCAATGCGCCTCCTGACTCCCAGCTGCTCTCCGCTGCTGTTTTTGAGTAGTCGAACCTTTGATCCGCCATGCTGCTTCAACTCGCCAATGACTCTGACTCTGGTGTGGGGTTGGCTGAGTTGTGTTGATCCTCGTTGATTCCTGCGGATCCACCAAATGAAAGAAAAGACCATCCTTACTGCGCCAGTCTCTCAAAATTTCCACATGCTGCTTGAACTAGGTGGATGCTTGTTGGAGCTTTAACGAGCATCGCCTCGCAAACTTCTGAAGTTTTGGGTCCTTCCTCCACAAAATCTGCTCATTGACTCTTCTTTCAGTTAGTTGTCACATCCAAGTAGGTTCGCATCACTTCCGCTTTCGATTGGCATTTTGTTGGGAAATGAGGCGGACAATCTACTCTCAGTAGCACTGATCACCGTTGGTGAGGATTTGACAACTATTGTCTTCCATTATCTTCGAAGGGTCTTTGAACTTGTGCAGAGCTCCTCTGCTGGATAGATAAGAGAATTGGGGTACTCGGTTTCGCCCATTCTCTTAAGAGTTGAGAAGGCAAAGGTTACTTGACTTCGCCCGCCTCCTCGAGGTTGTACTTCATGCATCGAGCTGGTTACTAGCCTTCACCTGCTCTTTGCTCACACTTCTGAAGCACTTGAAGTGTTTGCACTCCTTGCGTTGAGTTAGCTACTGTGATTCACCTTCTCAATGCCATCGAACTTCTGGAATGCGGGAAGGGAAGTTTTCACCCCAACTTGGAGTAATTCTCTGATAGATGAGGTCGCCTCTGGGATTGTACCGTCTTCTCCATCAACCCTGCCGCCTACTCCACTGAGTAGCAAAGGTACAGTACCGCGTACTGCCTGCTTCGTTCCTTGGTCGTGCACTCTTGCATGACCCGAAGTCCTTCACTTACGGCTATCTTGATGAGAAACTTGTTGACACCGGTCTTACGAAGTTTCTTGGCCTCTGCCCTTCAGCCTTGTCTCGATACTTGGAGATTGCCTCTGCATACTCCACCTCCTCGGCCCCTTTCACGACCAAGCGCTCTCCCTCCGTGAGAGCAAGGGATCAATGACTTTCACGGAAGTCCCGCCTCTGCGGTACCATGGCGCTGCCATGCCCATGGCCCTACTATCCATCGCCTCGCATCTGCATCCCTTTTCTTCACAATCAATAGATATGTCTCTGTGACACTCTTCCGAGTTCACCTCCATTCTAACTGATTGCTTGACTTTGGGTAGCTAAGTCCCTCTGGACTCGTCGTTGCTTCCTCGCCCCTTACGACTCCCTGCTTCAACACCTCTGTGTTCTCCAAGCAGTCTGTTTGGTCGATGGAAAGACAGACTGCAACTCCCATGCATGGCCTCTGCCATCACGTTGTAGGGTTTGCACCGCTTCTGTTCTCCTTAGCTTCCTTGGTAGCAACGTTCGCTTACTCGACCTTGTCCTCTGACTTGCCGGGCTCCCTTAAGCGAATATGAGCTCTGGAGCAGTCCAACTCTCCAGCTGCTTCGATCATACCTCTGCATGATCAAGTTCCTCCCATGGAACTCCCTGGTACTTGCATTCGAACTTTTCCCTTGGTGGAACCCAGCCCCCATATGCTAATGACCAAGGTTTTCATCCGATGCAAAATTCGATGCACGCACGGAAGACCCGCCTCTGCGGTACCATGGCCTTCACTCCTTGAATCCATAGCCCTTCTTGCCATCGTGTTGTTCATCGAAGTGGAGCTCCCAGTAGCTCCCGATCATACCTCTATATGATCTCATCCCTCACGGGACTGTCGTGTGTATCGCATTGCCCACGAACTGTTCCACCACGATCCGCTGCACCATGTCGCCTCCTGGTGACATCTCCATTGCATTCTGATCCTTGTGGAATAAACTCGAATTATGAACCCTCTATGTGTGGCCTCTGCCAATACATCGCAGGGTCTCTTCCACCTTCGATTTTGTTCGCTCCTTTGGCAATCGACCTTTATCCACCCACTCCTGGGTCACACCTAGATGAAGCACCGCTCTAGGACAGTCCGTCGCCTAGTAGCCCCCGAAGTCCACCGACTTCACTGTAATTTGTGCACCATTGCCTGGATCCTGGGCCTCTGCCCCTACCAGCACAATCTCCGCTGCGCACCGCTTCCTTCATGGCAACTTGAATGGAAACACTGTGGCATATTCTTCCAGAGTACCCGCCTCTGCGTCCTCTTGCCCCGTGCTAAGGCCTTCTGAACCCAACTTCGCCTCCGCAAATTGAGTCGCCTTAGTTCTTCCATCAAATGCTCCTCCGAGATAAGGTGCATGTGCCCAGAAGCTCCCTTCGTCTTCGACACCATGCAAGATGAGTCCACTCCGACAGAATGAATGGCCCATGGAACAACATGATCCCGCTCTTGCCTCTACAAGAGTTTATGTCCTTGACCTCTGTCCAAGGAAAGCACTGTGCCTCTGCTCCATGTTCCAACTTCTATGCTGGCTCCCTTCATGCGGCTTGGGTACTTCGCCAAGTTACACCCAAGTTGCTCCGCTCCTCGTTTTTGCATTGAGTCGATGGTGGCCCTCGCGCCCACCATTCCACGGGTCAGCCCTCCCTTGAGTCCGATCCCCACATCGACTCCAAGTGTGTCTTCATTTAAGTTGCTTTGGGTCGCTCTCCCACTTGATCTCGCAATGCATCCACCAATGCATTCTCTCAAGCGAGATCATGCGACGACTCCTCGCCGCTTGCTCAGTCCATCGAGCTTCGTGGAGTTGTTGTTTGTTGAGGTACTCCTCCTCAACATGTGAGGTCCGTCTTACATGATTCTCCCTCTAGAGAGCCGGGACTTATCCCTCCTGGATAACTGTCCCATTGGAGCAACATCTCTCTTCGTTTCGGAGACCACCATCCCCTTGGACTACTCCGATCTGCTGAACAAACTGTGCATTGTTCTGCCTCCTGCAAACGCACTTGCTAGATTGCGACTCCCCGTCAATACAGCCCCCGCTGCACCCCTCAAGGCCTAGCAACATGCTGAACTCATTGCACACTTCAGCCTCCTACGGACGTATCCTTCACATGCCGAAGAGAAAGTTTCAATGCTCCATGGCGCCGAGTCTCGGTCACCTTGGGATGGCCGCGAACACTCCATCGTTCACATACAAGCCCATGCATGAGTACCGAATTCTTTGAGTTAGCAATTCCCCTCACCTCTGTGAGCTTTGCACAACTCTTTCGATCGCTGAACAACTCATTCCACCTTGCATGGTCTCATTCTTGCCAAGCGCCTCGCTTGCCTAGAGTACCATCAAGTATGGTTGTCAACGTTGAGCCGTAGCTCAAACTCAACCATCCCAACCTTTGTGCGCTCCACATTCTTCCAAGCTTGTCTGTTCTCGTGGTGCCTCTTGCGCGAAGGGTTGGCCATTCCTCTGAATGCCAATGTCAGATGCCCGCTCCTCTGAGCGACTCCTTTTCCCTACATCTCCATGTTCCATGTCTGTTTTCCCCCAAACGATCGCGCGTGTGCTGACTGCCCTCGACGCAGCCCCGCTAGGTCCCCCACGTTTGCATGCTAAGTGTTTCTATGAGTGCTTGTCCCGCTCTGATACCATGTGTCACGGACTTAGCTGGTTTTGCCTAAGTCGTGCGGCACCCTTGCGCGTCCGTCCGCAAAGGTCAGCCTCCCCGAAGCCTCCCATTGTCCCTTAGGACCAACAAAAGAGAGCACGGGTTAGAGAGAACGCCTCAATCGGGATCCACAAGCAAACATCTCCGAAAAACACTTCATAGACAATGCAAATTACAAACAGACTTTTACAAGCTCTGAACAGTGGCACAACAAAGGGTAAAATGGTCTATTACAGACCGAAAAGCTCTCGCACGTGTCCACATGACACAACCTTTATTTACAAGCCTAAAGAGGCCACCAACCCAACTAAAATGGGACTATTATGCCTTCAGCCGCCCCTCTACATGTTGTACAAGGCATGAACATGCCAAAAGACACGAACATACATAAGCATTACGTCAAACACCCTGTTTCGAAGTTTGTCCGTGACAGCCTGGTGCGTGTCTCGAGAGCCCGCGTTCGCTGATGACGTGGCCGAGGTCTAAAATATGCCTTATCACGGTTGTAGGCTAGAGAGGAGCAATAAGAGAGGTTACATATTGTCCCTAAGTTATTTAGTGATGTTACCCTCAAATGAGTTCTGTGGTGGGAGGAATTTATATAATTGTCCCTAGGTAATTAGGTTCTGGTGTTTTTCTTCTGTTTTTTTTTTCAATGCAAAGGTAGAACTGTTTGCTAATAGTAACAAGCCATTAGTTTAGGCTAGAGTTTTGTTGGACTGAGTTACCCAAGAAGGGAAGCTATCTTTCGTCCATCATATAAAATGTCATGAGAAGATGAATTTCTGTGGTATTTTTAACAATGACATCATGGTAATGTGACATTTGAATTGTTAGATCTGCTTAGACTGACTTATCATATATGTTATGAAATGCAAATAAAATGAATGATCATCTGGTTGGAATTTATCTTATGGGAACTTAAATAAATTATTACCTGAAAGCCAGAAGTTTTATATCATTTGTCCACATTAAGGGCTCAATCTTTTTGTTACGTTTAGATCAACTTCTTAGTAATCAGTTTGCTTATCATGTTGCTGTGTGTCTCTTGTAACTTTGTATTTAAGCTTGTTGCTTCTGAGACAAATGACCAAAGTTTGTTGTTAAGCAACTTGAACATTCAATGTAGTGTATTTGAAGCTGAAAGACCAGGATGCAAATTTTCAGTCCAACAGCGAGTTGCGACTTATTTTTATAAGGTATTGATGATGACTGTTTCCAACATTCTCATACTTTTATATGCATTTTGTATTGATTGATTATTAGATGGCTTGGTGGCACAGTTTCCTTGCTGTTACTTGTTATACAGTAATTCTTACATGTATTGGATGCAGGGCTTATTATATGGTTCAGTTGGATTTGCATGTGGCCTCATAGGGCAAGGAATTGCAAACTTCATTATGACCGCAAAAAGGTCAGCTGCTTTGTTCCTGTTTATCTTATGTTTCGTTTCTGCAAAAAGGCTGTTATTTATCTTATCTTTTAAATGTCACTCTTTTATTTATTCTAATTTCATGCTTTTGGAGGATCATGATGCCACTGTGCTAAAGGTAAGAGGTATATGCCTTGACAATGGTGTATGTGAAAATGTGGTGATTTTATGGAGCTATTTGGATTATCTAGCATATATTCCTAACTCAGAGAAATGGAGAGGTACAGGAATCAAAAAAATATTCCAATATGTCAATTTTATCTTGAAATATGAGCTAGATCTTCTTTCAATTGGTGTAGTGAACATATTATGGAGCTTCTTGTTAGGATGGAGCTTCCCACAAAAGAAAATTCTTTGAAATCTATTTTTATAGGCTGGTTTGATGAAATGTATGGTATATCACAAAATTTGAACCATAAATGCAACATTGCAAGTATTCTACATCACTTGCGTGCTGCAGATTTGTGGTGCATAATTGTTGTCTGAATCCAGTAACCTTGTATGGTATCTCAAACCTTCGGTTCACAACAGATTTTGTTTTTTATTGTGTACAGGACTGTAAAGAAAACAGAAGAAGATATTCCAGTTCCACCGCTGATTGAAAGTGCTGCTCTCTGGGGTATGGCTTCGACAAAATTACTATATAATGTTAATCTTGAACTTTGCAAATCTTTCTGCTACAAGTAGTGAGGTCCACATATGCATCCAAGATTAAGTGTGACAAAAAAAGTGATTTTGTTTCCATGTAACGAGGTCTTTATATGCATCCAACATATGTGTGACAAAGAAAGTGATTTTGTTTCAGATTTACTTGAACTCTCGTATCCACCTTGCACAAATCATTTTGGACATTTCTCTCTCATTTTAGATATGTATCTGCTGGTCATGCATGTATGTAGTATATATATTATGGATGTTAAACACCAACTGAGACGATACCATCCAACTCGACAATTTTGGTTTTCATGACTTCTTTTTCATATACTATGACGTATCACATACCCACAAGTGAAACACAAGTCCCATGTGTATCTATCTACCTGTGTCCTATTTATTCCCCTATCTCATTTTCATCTGTTCAATAGAAGATACTGGAAATTTGGAAAATGCCTCTGCATCTGATATATGCATCCGGATCATTAGCAAGACCGCTTGTGGTATTTATGTAAGCTTCACATTGGCCATTAAGTTTTAAGAGATGCTGTCAGTTGCATCTGGTCATAATTGCTTGAATAAATCCATAGCCCTTTGGAATCTTTAGATCTCTTTAGGGCTTCTAGATTTTTTTGCACATTTGATCTGTGCCATAAGGCTGCAACCTGGCAATTAGAGTGAGACACTATAAGACTTTTCCACTATGAACTACTGGCTCTAAGCCAGAACCCTTTTCTTCAGGAGGCTTAGAACCGTGAGTAATGTGGCATCCACAATTCATTAACAAAAAATACTCATCTAATTAACAGGTTTCATGTCAAAAGTTCTGTAATGGTTTCATGGTTTGATGGATTGCCTAGTCAAGGGATATCAGCATCAAACAGTTGGTTTTTATCCTATGACTAATTGGTTTAGCATGCATCTTTAGCCGGTAGTCATGCATCACATTCTGTCTGGTCAACTAATATGGCTTAGTAGTGTATTTTATCTGTCATCGATACTTACAGCTTTTATCAGAGTTTTTTTTCCCTTGGATCAAGCTTAGTTAGCTTAATAGGCTGCTTTCTGATTGACAGGTGTGTTCCTTGCGGTTTCTTCGAATACTCGCTACCAGATCATAAATGGCCTAGAACGCCTGGTTGAGGCTTCAAGTTTGGCGAAGCAAAGCCCACCCATCGCAATGGCTTTCACGGTCGGTGTTCGGTTCGCCAACAATATTTACGGGGGAATGCAATTTGTTGACTGGGCCAGGTGGAGCGGCGTCCAGTAAGGTAATGTGTTTTGTACGTACCATTTGTTATTCCCTTGATTGCTTCGATTAGATAGGTATGCTGGTCCAAGTTCGGCTTTTGCTGATTCTGCCCGTCAAATACTTGCAGGGATCGTCAATGACCAAAGTGCAATCAGAACGAGCAATCAAACGTCCATCCCTGCTGGTTTTATTAAAACCAAAGTGTTCCAAACTTTTCGTTGAAAGTTCTCTGCAATTTGAGCTATTGTTTTTCTTGCCTCATAACGGAACAGAGTCGAATAAATACTGAGCCATATTAAAGCTGTAACAAGGACAGGCAAAGGTGTTTGTTCTTGATGTGCAACTCATTGTTATCAGATGATTCCCGCAATTGATTGTTGGTGTAGGATGGCATCTCTTTTCCTGTGCTTCGATTCTATCTATCTTATCAAATGTGGGCTCCACACGTCTGAACGGTTCATTGCTTGAGCGGGACCCACTCTCCTGGTCCCACAGCAAAATTTTCAGGGGCGAATCAGTCCTGGCCAACGCAGCTCTTCCCCTGCGGTCTAGAGGAATTATTGGAGCCCACCTTTTGGCTCCGCTGTCAGACCGCGCACAGCCGGCACCACCATCGACGACGCAGCGAGCGGCGACCCGTGTCCTGTAAAAAGAACGAGCAGTGGTCGTATCATTGCCCACCGCCTCGGTCGGTGGCACCTGTAAAGCTGGCGTGTCATTTCCGAGACCAGCACTTATTTGTAACCCATCACCACAGTACATGTCATTTCCAAGGACACAGTGTCCCAACGTGGCCGCTCGACCCCACTTCTTCATCCATCCCTAAACCCTGGCAACGAACACGCACGCATACCCATCGACATCCATGGAAGCACGAACCGGATCCGATCACCAACACCGCCATTGGAGAGCTCGCAACCTTCACCTCTCTCTCATCCCTAGGGCGCAAAACTTGCCTCCCAACGAATACACACGACCTCACAGTGTCCGCTACTTGGAATACATGACTTCCTCCATTACTGAAGTAAAACATGATTATACGACCACCAATGCTGAAAAGCCATGGCAAGAGATCTGATGTTTGTATGCAACAATTGGCGTTACCGAGCATGTTCAATCATATACGTTCATCTTACAACAAGCTGAGGCTGCCACAACCATCCTTCACCCCACAAAATCATGAAGCAGACGACTGCCCACATCCTTTCCAAACTGCCTCTCTTGGTCCCCGAATGCACCCACCAGATAGGTGTCACTGCACTCGTCCAACCCGAACCGTCGGGCGACGTCCAGCGGCAGTGGTTCGGAGAAGCACACCCCGTTGTTCTGGTGGAGGCCGAGGGTGAGGGACACACCACTTCCTCCGGCGGCCACGCCGACTCCGCCGCCGATGTGGTGGTCCGATGTGTCGAAGTTACCCGGCTCCGGGATGTGGTTGGGCATTGGCGTTAGCTCTTCTTGAATGCCTTTGGACATCGAGTACTGATGGCTTTGGGTGCTCAAAATCTGGAGCGGCTGTGGATCAAAGGCACTTGTCTTGGAAGATGATGGCCGCGGAGGTTGTCGCTCATCACAGTCACTTGCAGACATTTTGTTCTTCTGACGCATCTCTAGAGAGTGTATTTCCTCCACCATTGGCTTCCAAAGCCTTACTCTCGCATTAATAAACCAGTTAGAGACCTGCTCAAACCAAGAATGTAATTGGAGTAAACACAAGATCATCTTACAAGTGTATACTTAAAAGAGACTGTTTCCGTGTGAACTCAAGAACATGTCCATCTCAAAAATGTGCTATACCGAAGCATATGCCAACGAGGGAGTAATTTTGAAGCATAATGCAGATGGATTCCCAAACTAAACAGAAATTTTCTCTTACTAACATACTACCCATTTCTTGCATATGTAGAACATGAGAATTGACCATTTGATGGAATCACACTTTACCTGGTTTCTTGTAAGGCCTGTTTGTTTCGCTAAGTTCTGCTTGTCCACATCAGTAGGATAGCTGGAAATCATAAGAAATGATCAGATAAATAGCTTCATTAAAATGTTGTGCCCGTCAAGCTCTATGCAATAAGGATTCTACCACTGCTAAATGACTAAAACACTGCCTAATTATTAGGTATCATTGCCTAGCACGCTATATAAAAAACATATGCATATTAATGACGGGTATTCTGTGCTTGGTTATAATGCATCCATCGGGCACCATGAATCTTAACAAAGAGTAGCTGATTAAGTATTCTTCACCATCTAGAAACAACCTGCAAGTTCTGTACAGTTCGATCCATAAGTTAGGATACTTACGGATGCAAGAAGTGTTCGAAAAGCCACGATCGAAGCACAGACACTGCACGTTCAGGAAGCCCTCTCTGAGGTCTCCACACATGTGGTTGAGCAAATGTGTTAGTGCTATTTGTTGTTCTATGGAGATAACCACTGCCATCTAGAAGCCCAAAGTTCGACATCTCTTCTCGACTGATGCCTTCGTTTCTGAGACCCTTGTTTGTCTGACGAAGTTGGTCAGATATTATATTCTTGAGGCTTCTGAAGTGTTTGGACATGGCCTTGAGGGCCATCGAGGCGTATGGAGCAGCAGTACTCAATCCCGCAACCGACTCGAATGATGTAATAACAGCTTGCACCTGCTGGTAGTATTGTTTGTATCTTCTGTACACCTAGAAAAGTGTCATTTGAACAAAGAAGAGATTTCAGATCAATGCGACAAGGTTTATCATTGATAGCAGAGAACTAAAGCTATGAAAGGACATCAATTTCATGTTACGCATACAAGACAATTTATCCTGTTAGCAAAATCCCGCAGGCAATTCTCATCACCAAACAAAAATAAACATGCAACAGACTGAAAAATCGCCATATGCATTTTTTAGGATTGCTAGTATACAAGTCATGTGAAAACATTCGGGCAGAGATATACTACTGATAGCCTAATACGATCATCTACTGTAGCAACTTATATGCACCTTAAAAGTACTAAGTCGGTTGTATCACAGACAAACATCCTTTACATACTCAATCTTGTCGATCTCTAATTTCATTTTGACTGTCCAAAAGTCCTATGACATACATCAGCACCTTTAATTTCATTGCAGCCGTTACTCCTGCCAACGTTGCTTATCATGTAAATTATCTTCGGAGGCACAGCTGAAGTCGACCTGCCATTTGTCACATGTTTATTATTATCTTCTTCGGGTTTCTATTACTTAAAACATACCTAATGGCCAACACTATTATTGAGGAAGTCCTTCGAATCTAAACAATGTTGATAGTCATGGTGGTATATAAATGCTTTGAGGAATCTAACTGCTACAACACTGTTTTGAAGAATCTACATAAAACAATATAAAGAAAGCAGATAAAAAACATATCTGAAAACCTGTTTACATTACTCTTTAAGATTCATAATAATCTTGCAGTTTCAAATGTTTAAACAGAAATTAATCATCACTTCTAATGTATCCATACTGCTTTCGACAAATCATTGTCTTATGACACCAAAAGGAGGCTTGCTGACCAGACAAAAAGACTTAACTGATATGACTCCAAACACTTGAATAACTTCTACTGAATAAGATGAATCTTAAAAATAAATTAAGCAAATTCTAATCTGAAATGTCTCATGATTATCATAAACAACACTGAAAGTCACCTAAGAGTTCTTATGAGAAACCTAGAAATATAATTTAGTGTTCGGACTTGCTACTATAAGTTTTCTTCGTCCTTGTTGAAGCTTCATATGGAATATGACTTGTAGCGAACCTAATTGATATATATATCTTATAAATACTTTTTGTTTGTGAGTCACAGAACTATTTTAACAGTGACCTGAGATCACTAATTTGAAGGTAATTAGTAACAATTAGAAGCTCAGCTAAGGAGAAAAGTACAAGTTACTCTTTTTGAGCATGCATATATTTCCTCTCTCTCTCTCTCTCTCTCTCTCTCTCTCCCCATGTATATATAGACATCCTTTGGCTTAGAAAATTTGGTTTACTATTCTTGCAGTAAATGGTCACCAAATACCCCATTTACTGATGCACAAAAAATCATACACAGATGTACACAGAAACATAATTTTGAAGTTATAGCACACTATTTCAATGGTCCCTCGACTGGCATCACACCAAAACCAAAGCTAAATTACTCGATCTACGAATAATTCACAAACTGAATTGTTCAACATGCACCTAATTTTAGCTCAGGTAATCCTAACTCATGGCGGTTCCATTATGAAATCATAACATTAAGTTCATCACTAACTATCTATTGTATGCTACCTTCACAATTCCACATCATTGTATAGTTAGCAAAAACCACTACACAAGTAATGCATCAAGCTCAAATCTTCTTCTACGACATGCAAATCGGATAATGGACTACATGAGGCACCTGCAAATGCTATTCTCTACCATCAAAGGCAAACATATCATTCTCCTCTCTTCTTCTCATCGACAAGATAAAGATTTGTTGCTTCCATCTAAAAGATCACTGAACTTTCACGTCAAAGGGAATAAATTTGCAGCAAATCCTACATAACAAAGATTAAAACCTGTCATATCATCACACACAAAAGGGATTCCTGCCATGGCAGAATCACGACCAATCAAGTCGACGGCCGCACACAGTGATAAGATCGCACCAGCTGCTACGAGATCTTTGACATGAAAGAACACGAAACCCTTCAACACAGTGAACACCTCGAGAGACTTGCACGAGCAGGAGGATCCAAAGAGAGCGAGCGAGCGAGCGAGAGAGAGAGAGAGAGAGAGAGAGAGAGAGAGAGCAAACAGATGAAGTCCTCTCAAAGCAGTTGTCAGTTCAAGCCGCTCACCTCGTCGAGCATGGAGATGAGCATGGTCTTCTTCCACTGCTGCTCCGTGCCCGTGATGGGGCGGTCGTCCTCCTTCATGCCATGCTCGGGCAGCCCGTCTCCGCCGTGGTCCACCAGCGAGTCCCTCGGCGGATCCGCGCCCAGGAGCATCTCCCGGCTGCTGCCGCCTTCCCCTGCCGCTTGGTGCCCAACATGGCACACTTCCTCTAGGAGCTTCCTCGCCGGTTCCAGGAACCTGGAGCGGTTGAGGACGGCTGCGTAGCCGGTGAACGGGCCCAAGGGGACAGGCCGGGACGCGAGGTGGTGCCGTGAAGCCGGGGCTTGGGGCGAGGAGGAGGAGAGGGAGAGGGAGAAGCCTTGGCTGGAGATCTGGTGGTGGTTCTGCGCGGGGATCGGGAGCGGCCCGTGGCCGTCGAATTGTGCGACACCGTAGGTAAGGGCAGGGTTGTGAGAGTAGCTGGGGGAAGAGGAGGACGACGACGAGGAGGAGGAAAAGGAGGGGTGGAAGGCCGTCAAAGAATTTGCCGGGTAGAGCGGCGGGGCGTTGTTGGGACCATAGAGGAGCAGGAGGGAGGTGGCCGGCGTGGACTCTTCCGCCGGGAACCGCAGCTTCTCCCTCCGGCTGTGCTGCGGCACGTGGTAGTACATCTGGGGGTGGTGCAGTAGCAGCTGCTCCTCCCCTCCTCCTTCGCCTCCTCCCATGAACCGATCCGCCGCTGAAGAAGTCATCTCCCTCTCTTTCCGCTCGTGCCAGCTGCTCTTCTTCTCCTTCTCTTGGCCAAACCCTGGAGAAGGTAAGGGTGGAGAAGCTCACAGCTTTTTGTTTGGTCTCTTGCTTTCCACACAGCAAGTGACAAAAAAAGATAGGAGGGAGGGAGAGAGAGAGAGAGAGAGAGCGCGAGCGAGTCAGTGAACAGTGATCAGTGAAAGCGAACGGAGTGAGAAGAATATGTGTGTGCAGACATGATGAGAACCGGAGTGCAGTGAGCGATACAACTGCCACTGTTGCTCGATTTTATCCACACATTCCAACTATTCCTCATTAATCTACAATAAATTAGAGAAGGCAGAATTCAATTCATATGCCTTCTCCATTATGTCGTCCTTTCTGAGAACAGTGGGCCAGAAAAAGCTGGGGAACGCGGTAAACACGTTCGCCCTTCTTAACGTGTCCACTGCTCGCCTTGATTGCGCCGAGAGAACGGGAAGGAGAGCGAGAGCGACTGCGAGTTTAATTAGGGATGGCACGCACGTGGCAGGAGGCCTCCCTTCCGCACGTATGCCACGGTCGGACGGGGCCCCCACCGCGAGAGAGACGTTCCATCGACCAAGAGCTGTCACGGGGCCCATTCCGGCGGGCCTTTCGGGACGGGAACTCGACCACTAGGAGAGCGCCGTGTCAGCGCTAGTGCATGTGAGAGAGAGAGAGAGAGAGGCAGTACGTACTAGTTGTTGATAGCTGTGGCGGGGTGGATGATGAAGGCCAAGTTGGTGTCCAAAATATGGGAAAGATTGCATTAATTAAGCCTATCCGCCAGTTAGGTGTCGAGCGGGGAGACGAGCAGGCCGTACCGAGCCGCTGGGAAACCATTATTGTCACGTCCCCTGCGTTGGGTGTAGTGAAGAATCGGGGTGGGTGTGCAGTGCAGGAGAGGGGAAGGCATGCATACGAGTCGCGTGTGGGGGTTGTGACGCGGCTGTTACGGAGGTGGGGGTGACGTCGCCGCCCGTTGTTCCCCACCCCTCTGAACCGAGGAGGCACAGCGAGCGCGTACTGCCACTGCTGCTGCTGCTGCTGCTGCTGCAGCTGCAGCGACTGGCGCTGGTTTTCAATCGGCGCTTCTTTAATCGCTTTTCTTTCTTTTGGGGGCTCCTCTTTCTCTTTATCTCTCTTTGCTGGCTGGCTTTCTTTTCGAGTGCAGGAGTCAAAGCACACAGCACAGCGACATCTTTTGCTTGGCTTGCCCGTGGGAGACTGTTGTTCGAGGGGGGAGCGCCCGGGTTTCCCGTCGACTCGCGGATACCGAGGCCCGCCCTCGGTCCACCTGGTCCTGCCCTGTGCCACACCGCCCCTCACATTTAAAAGCGCTCTGTCTCTCTCTCTCTCTCTCTGGGGTTAGAGATGGTGGGCTTCACACCACGATTTCTGGGCCCGGAACAGGCCGGACCAACTTCATATTATCCAAGCTGATATTAATTGCTTGCACTGCAACTTGAGACAAGCAACGTACATAACTACCAGCATATGGCAAGGAGTGGCGGTCTAGGCGTCAGCTTCGGGGGAGCTTGCCACTCCCACCGCCTCTGTTTGCACTCTCTTGTAAGAGTATCTGCTTGCTAGAAACACGTAGCCGAACAGATTCACTCCGCTTATGGCGGCTACCAACCAGTAGTAGAGATCCAAGCGGCTCTTGTTCAAGTCCTTGGCAAACCAACTTCCCCTGGCTTCCTTCGAGGTCACGTGATCGACTGCGGTGATCAAGAGGCTGCTAAGGAAGCTGGCCACCCCCAGTGCACTCAAGTAGAAGGCGATGCCCAAGCTCCTCATGCCGTCGGGGACTTGATCGTAGAAGTACTCCTGCAAGCCAACCAGCGCGAACCCATCGCCTATTCCCAGCATCATGAACTGAGGCACCAGCCAGAACACACTCATGGAGACCACACTGGTTTGCTCCACCTCGGCCACCCTGAGTCTCCTCCTTTCCACCAGGGCAGCGGTGACCATGCCCATGGTGGAGAACACCATGCCGATCCCAATCCTTTTGAGGATGCTGATGCCCCTCTCGCTGCCGGTGGCTCTCCTCAGAAAGGGCACCAGGACTTTGTCGTAGATGGCAACTGAGATGATGATGCCAACGGCGCCGAGGGCGAAGATGGAGGCCGCGGGAATCTTGAACCCGTTCACGACCTCTCTGTTCATGATGCTCCCTTGCTTGATGAAGAAGGTATTAGCTTGTACGACGCAGATGCTGAACGGCAGTGCAGTGAGCCATATGGGCACCATGGATAGAATTAGCTTGAGTTCCTCCACTTGGGTCACGGTGGCCAGCCGCCATGAATTCAGCTTCTCGGCGGCGAAGGCAGCTTCATCGTATTTGTGCTCGATAATGGCAGCTTTGTCAAAAAATCTGAGATAAGGTACATGAAGAACTACTAAGCTTCATATTTCCCGTGAGTTCCATCGATCGACTGTGGCGATGCGTTCGTTACCTTAGCTTACTAGTATGGTAGAGGAGCCTCTTGTCCGGCTGCCGCGTTTTCGGGATCTCATAGAGTTCTCCAGCATCCGAAGGAAGAGGAAGGTGTCTTTTGGCCATGGCCGCCACCACAACCTGTAGCATGGGCGTCAAAGGGCTTCCCTCCGGCGCTCGGTAGCGGTAGAATGGCCTGCCACCGACGAACACCATGAGGCTGAAGCACATGACGGCGGCGAGCACCACATTGGCCAGCCACCAGCTGACGGTCTCCTGGACGTAAACGATTACGGTGACGGCAACCGACAGCGCGGTGCACACGGCGAAGTTCCACCAGTTGAAGAAGGACATCTTCTTCTTCCGCTCCCCCGCGTCGTTGTCGTCGAACTGGTCAGCGCCGAAGCTCTCGAGCGACGGCTTGTGGCCACCTGTGCCGACAGAGATCAGGTACATCGCCAAGAAGAAGAACACCTCGTGGGGGCGCAGTGATCTGCCGCAGCTGCTGGGGTCGCACGGTTTCAGCCGCGGGACCAGTTGTGACATCGTCAAGAGGACGAGACCCTGCAGAGACATTCGTAGAACACGAGTTGAGTCTGTAGTAGTCATCATCATGTTCATCAGGCAAAGAGACACATGCATGCACCAATGGACTGCGGTAGCAAACATCGCTCGTTGACTCTACACCCACCAAAAAGACCACAATACAGAGTTAATCCAAACTGCGGAACCATTGTGAGTGGACCAGTTTGCACCAAAAGCACCTTTCTCTCATGCCAAAAGTCAGCGCTTATCTTGAAATGGCTCTCACACTCACGAGACAACCCAAAAGAGGACACACAATGATCGAAACCATCAATCTCACATATGCATATTAGGTGGTGCCTAAGGAGTGTTTGAGAGCTCCGTTGGTGGATTCCTCCGCACTGTACTTTTTAGATCGATATATAGCCAGCCACTTGCAGCTTCTTCAGGTCACCATCTTCTCCCATTACTGTAGTGAACCAATTCTTTTCAGACAATACCTATCGAAAGTAGCTTTTCTTTCTTATTTCGTGGAATTTGTTCTCCACACTCACTATGTTTGGTTGGATTGAAATGGATATCATCAATTCTTGTGGTTGTCTTGAGAGAGACAATTATGAAGGAGGAAATGCTATTGATGTTATCTTAAGAGGAGGAGTTTACCACGATGTAGATGAGGGAGGAGGCGAGAACAGTGATGAACCTCCCCAAGTATGCGTCGGCGATGAAGCCGCCGAGGAGGGGCATCACGGTGGTGACGCCGTTCCAGTAGTTGACGTTCTTGGCCGCCGTCTTCACCTCCTGGTGCAGCACCTTCGTCAGGTAGATGATGAGGTTGGTGGCCAGTCCGAAGTAGCTCAGCCTCTCGCCGAACTCCATGGCTGCACAATCAAAAGATGCACAAGAATTCAGCATAACTCGATCGAGAGTGCTCCCGCAACCTCAAAAACGTACAGAAGTAGATTGCCATGGAGTCGATGGATAGGTTTTGGCAGTTCAGTTCCTTACCTATAATGAAAAGGGACGCCTTCCAACATCCAGTGGAGGATCTGAGAGGAACCCTTCCCTTGTAATCCACAGAGGAGTCACACACCCCACTCTTCTCGGCATCTGGTGACATCTCCATGGCTAATATTGGAGTTGCAGAGAAGAAGAAAGCTGGAACAGAATAAGAAACTCTACTGCAGATGGTGGGAGTGGAAAGAGCAGCTCGACGTTCCCTCCTTATATAACATTCCTTCGACCTCACGCACTCTCACTCAACCCAATCTTCTTCTGGGCTATCATTTCAGAAGAGGCGGACCACTTCACCAGTCTTTTTCTGGTTCGGAAAACAGGAACTCGATCCTTCCAACAAAGAAGAATGTGAAAGCTTTGGTTGGACCACAGCATTCATAAGGTGCAGTCGCCCATTTAACCTTCATGGCAGGAAAAAGATTGAAGGGGATGACCTTTTGCACTGCTAGGATGGATGTCACCAAACATGACAACGTGATGACGCTTCATTGTCCTCTTATTAAGCTCGTACGTTTTAGGGTTTCTTGAGAGTTAGGTAGTGCAGAGATTTCATGGCGACAAAACAATGTTTCCCTCAATCAAAATCGCACTAGTTACATCCAAGAGTGATGGTGGAAACATACGAAGAAGCATCGGAGTCGCCGGCACAATGTGTGGTGTCCTTTGGTGATGCCTCCCATTTCATCTTGTGCACATGAGAAGCATGATCAGGTTCCCTGGCTAGTCCTCCTCCTCCTCTGTCATGTTTTTATCTGAGCCAATGCAGTTCACTGAGTTCATCCACTTAACTCCTACAGTCTGTAGTAAATGAAGAAGAACAAAAGCAAGAGTAGAAAGCAGAGAATTCTGTGAAGAGTATTGGAATTCTGCGTAGGTTTAAGTCATTTCAATCATCAGCAATCTCAGCAGCAGGCTTTACAGTGACCAAACCTCGAAGGATACTGGTGATCAATCGAATGTAGGAAGGTCAAAGATGCATGATATCAGCAGCTAGCACTACTATTCTCCGGTAGTGGCAAACAGGATAAGCATCAGCTCCTCCATTTTACTTGCACAAGCGACTTGCTACAGTGGTGGTGGTATCATTAGAAGCCGACTTAGATTGCTTACTGCTTTTGGGAGAGAGCAAGTAATCTGTCTTCTAACCTTGGTCACAAATCTTGCTTGGACAAAGTGGAGAACCCACTTCCACGGGTGTCTAATCCGATAAGTTCTGTCGAAGATTTCTTATCTTGAGCACCCGAAAGTGGCTGCTACTGTTCTTTGTTCAAGCCATAGCTTCCGGACCTTCCATCATTGCGCTCTTCCTCGGTTTTAGCTCTTCTGAGCCACACAAACGCCATTATTTCGAAGCACTCACGAGCCGCCATGGCAACTGAGCTCTGTAACCTTGTGATTCCTGCGCAAGTGTTGCAGCTCATCGGACTATGCTTCCTTGCTTTCATCACTTCTTCTTCAACTGAAATGGCGACACAGATGCTCTACTTTATTCGCTGGTTTTACAGTATGTTGTTCTCCGAGAGGATACACACGAAACATGAAATCTATCAAAAAGTAAGGGAATCAGCATAACGCAAAGTGAAGCCCAAAACCAAAGCTAGAAAATAAGATGCTTATCCACCACGACTCATCATGTGACTGTCGCCATAATGCAGATACGGCCACGAGTCCGGAAGCGATCTGGAGAAGCTTAAGCGGCCGAGCTTTACGAGCAAGATTGCAGAAAAGGAAAAGATATCAGCAGTACTTAACAGGCGCATCTCACAGAATTCCTTGCTTTTCTTTTTTTGGTTCTGTGGCATTCCATGGCATCCCAACCTTGACGACGACCCATCCATAACATCTTTTGCTTTCATCTCCGTCACGTCATTCAGAATGCACGGAAGAAGGCTCTTCGGATATATCCCTTGCTCAAATCGGAGACCGTGATACGAAGCCTCATGTTTGATTTCGTTACTTAACTCGTGATGGATATACGACCTGGCCTTTCATCTTGATAGCGTATTGGAAGTCGTGGCGTTGGCGTAATGATGTGGCACCGCCACATGCACACGTACCTCTATCAGCAACTGGGTCGTATCTCAAGTGGTTCCACTTGCAGCAACTGATATGCTACAGAAGATGGACCTGTCTCTGCCAACTGGGCTTCATCAATCCTTATCAAGCCCATAACTCTATTGGGCCAGACCAAATATTGTTTTTCGAAAATTAATATAAGAAAAGCCGACAATATTCAGTAAATTAGTACACGTCATTTCGATTCTTGACTCGTAATCACAAGAACCGGAGACCTCACCGAGTCTCTGAGCTGTCTCTGTTGCCATGTGGATAGCACGGAGTGCGACGCGACGTTTATCTTATCCAGCATCTCTCTCTCTCTCTCTCTCTTTCTCTCTCTCGACCCGACAAGTCGATGACCACGACAGAGGCTGTCCATACCGCATCGTCTAAGCACGGTCAACTGCTCTGGCCAGGTGGCGGCGTCGAGGAGTACCCACCATACCGAGGCCATGCTTCAGTCGGCGAGTCTCCCACGCCATATTGCAGACCGGAACTTATTCCCGGCGGGGATACGTCCATCTCCATCTTCTCGGCACATGGGAACGCAAGGCGGCCACATTTGACCATGGAGTGAGTTCCATATCCCTCGAGGTTCCAACGCGAAGAGGACATGTATTCGTCCACCCTCACCCCATCCCCCCACCCCCCATGAAATCGATGGATAAGAACGAAGTGCTGCACTTTTATTGCTCTTCTCGATGTACCAATTAGTATCGACTCATCATTCCTGAGAGGGCGTCGGGTCGTCATGTGCGGGGAAAGGAAGGTGAGTGAGGGGTGGGCGCCCGCCTGAGGCTTATCCGCAGCATTTAAGGATTCCAAAGGCGACCAAGTACAGTGGAGGCTGGGGGGGTGGGGGGCCGCTCTGTCGGTGGATAACCACCGCCCCGTGGATGCGGTGTGTATCCACTTGATAAGGGAGGGACAAGGGGAAGGGATGCGCTCCGTTTTGGCGAGGCCCTCTCATGTGCTGTGTCGTCGTGCCACGTTACGGCTGATTCCGCCGGGTGAGTTAAATGTTAGATTGCAGTGAGCAAACAAAATACGACAGTGGATGCGTTATAAATGTAGAGAAAATGACATAAAAAGAACCGCTGATGAGAGGCGGTTGACCACTCACTCCGGCACTCAGTTTGACCGTAGTTATCAGCGTCGCTTGCGGCCCAAAAGACAGCGAGGGAGCGTGGGAGCCGGTGACGCTGACACGCGAACAGGAGACTGAGGGGGTGGGGTGAGGCGCGCCTGCCGGCCCTGAGGTACCGACCAAGAGATGGACGTTTGTCAATGGCCGGAATCAGTGGGACCCCGAGTGGCAGCCAGTGGGAGCGGCTTGCTTTTCTGGGAAGGCGGCTGGCGGGAACCTGAGCTGGGAGTTGCGGGCGTTGTCTGTTCGCTCGCACACGTGTCGGCACGGCACGCAGCGACTGCCTTGTCGGATACGAGGGCCCCACCGGGTGCCTTATCCTTTGTTGACAGATAATTTAAGGAGAGGCAATAATAATAATAATAATAAATAAATAAATAATACATGAATAAAATTGGATCAGAAGATTTGGGAGCAGAGGAGGGGAGGGAGAATTGGAATTGGAATTGGGATCTCGATTCGAGAGAGGAGGAGAAGGGAATTTGAGAGAAAGGGTGGAGGAGGTTGTGGATCGAAGGAGGAAGCATATATTCCATTGGAATTCTCGAGGATTTACTCTGCTGGGCTTTCCACCACCACCACCACCATCATCATCATCGATTTGTCGAGGGGGAGCGATACGGGAGGGAGCAAGCGAGGCCAGCAACGTAGGAGCCGAGTAGGAGACGCCGCCTTGTATGCCTTCTTCGCCCTTCACGTGTCCATCTGCCCCCCTCGCTTGTCCTCTTATATATACCCCCTTGCTTCGTCCCAATACCTCACAGAGCTGTTGGTGGTGGTGGTGGTGGTGGTGATCGTGTTGGAGTTCGGTGAGAGAGAGAGAGAGAGAGAGAGAGAGAAGGCTAATAGGGCTGATGGAAGGCAAGAACAACTCTCCTCCTCCATCTTCTTCTTCTTACCGGTCGTTCACGTCGCTTGCGGATGAGAGCTTCGGACGGAAGGATGCGGATCCCTCGGCGAGGTCCTCATCCTCCTACCAGGGCTATTTCAGCACCGTCATTCCTCCCGCTTCTGCTGTACGATCGCCTTTTTCTTGATCTCTGTGCACTGATTAGGGGTGTGGAATTGAAGGGGTTTTCGTTCTTTCCGGTTCCCCGCCCCCAGGCTCTAAACCCATTGGGTAGAGTCGAGGTTTTCCCTATGTGCACATCACGATGGGGTTCCTAATCGTTCTCTTTGCTCGTTGGCAGGTGATTGCGAAAGATTTATCGCATTCCGATCTGTGCTGGACTTTGAACAAGCAGAGAGTCGAAGGTCGCATTGCGAGTGCTCGCTGCACGAATGCAGGTACTCGACCTCATTCCTCATTCTTTCTTCTTTCCTATCTGCCCGCATCTGCACAACACGGACGCTCACAAGAGTCCCCTGTTCCCCTTCCTCCAGCACACACCCTCACCAAAATGACAGAAAGATATAGATGCCTGGTTTCTTAGATATTTACGTTCTTTAACTTCAAATGATGAGACTTCTATAGAACATAAAAGCATTGAACATGAATATAGGACACATCTTTTCTGTACTCGTGAGAATATGTATTAGTGATCAGAATGCATATGCGGACATTGTGTCCGGTTCATTATACATCAAACCTTGTACAGAGGATAAAAGACCATTCACTCTTAACTAGACTGGAGAGAGTCCAAGATTATTGTAGGCACATGCAGGTTAGACTTTGTTGGATCAAATTGCTGCAGATCTTGGTCTAAAATTATGAGTCTTCGATGACTGAACAATAGCTGTGTAAGGGTGCTCCACCTTCATGTTATGTTGAAAGGTACTTCACTGTGATCTTTTTTTTCCCTGACGAGAAATCAACCATGTTTCTAGAGCCTAATATATTCTTCTAAAATTAGTGATAAAGAGAAATAATGTTCCTTATGTCTTGATCATGGATCCTTGCTTCAAACAAGAGGGAGATGCAATCTCTTTTATTTGTCTTACTGAAAGTTCAATTGCCTTTTTGTCAGAAACCTTCATTTGCTGGCTAGCTATGCTTACACAGAAATGCAACTATATCAATTTCTAGTTCGAACTTGATCCTTTGTTCATAAATATCCAGTCGGTCTGATACAATTCTTGTGAAATTCCAGCTGGCAGGTCTCAAGGCAGTCCAGGCAAAAAACCAATCACACAGAACAAAGATGGGAAACCTGTATATCCCAATGAGTCGACAGAGGCACCCTATTTTGGCTCATCTGTGAATTATGGTGCCAGAGATTTCTACACGAGCTCTTCATCTAATCAGACCACTGAAAGTTCAACAAATGTATGTTACTGACAGCATGGAATTTTCTTTTTTCTGTGCTTGGCCATTATAAGATTCTTTTTTTCCTCTTGTGCTTCACATTTTGAGATTTCGCATTTTATATTACTTATTACTCTCGCCATGTTTGAAATGCTACCAGTATATAAATAATGCTGGAGAACACCTGGGCAATCCACATGCTGCTGACAGAGGTGAATGGTGGCAAGGTACAGTAACATTCTAGATAGAGTTTCATGTGATATTCATGGCTTAAAGTGAAAGATAAACCTTTTATTTTCTCCAACTTTACTCATTCAGGTTCACTTTACTATTGAAGATTCGAGATCATTATGCTCTTCTTTTATATAGAAAAGGTACACTAAAGCCGTAAGCTTTGAGCTAGTTCCCATATTGTATTCTTTATCTGTGCCTAGATGTCAACTGTCTTGGATCATCGAGGCAATAAGAATCGTTTGACAATAGACCTTATGGTTCTTTCTTAATTGTTTGCATTACATGTGAGTTTAACAACGGCTATAGTACCCACTGATAAATACCAAGTGAAGAAAGGAAAAGGGGAGGGGAATGTTGTTGTAATGTTTCATTATGCTGTCTGCTTTTAAGTGTTTGACTGTTTGCTTAGTGGAGACACAAGGTTAGGTTAGGATGGATAATTTTTATCATGTAGCTTTCAAAATAAATTGTTTTTGTTTGCCAGCAGTTTTGCAGAATTTTCTGATCTGATCATTAATGTCTGATAGATGTAGATTAAATCTTCATTTTCAAAATTTCATCCTTCTTGTTTACTACGGCCACTATTTCGTGTGTGACAGTCTATTCTAGTTCTGGTTTATTAGATTTCCAACAAGGAATTGCTTTCTTTGGTAGGTGTTCTGGCATGTAATCTTCATACTATCACTGCCTTGGTAGGAACAGTAGGCATAATAATATAGGTGAATAAATTACCCAGGAAATCTTAATTATTTTATTTAGGTGACTAAATTACCAAGTGATCTTGATAATTTTGTTTCCAGGACTAAGTAATTCGGTTCATCTAGGCTCATGCAGACTATGGAATTAGGTGGAAATATTTGGGTCTGGTTTCTCACCGGCTTAATACTAATGTCTACTACTACTTTCTTTAGCAAAAGCTAAATGAATTTGCTGCTCTGCCTGCCTGCTTGCTTTCCTTTTGTGATTTAAGATGTTTATTGCTTCAGATATTTTAAATATCAATAATATGAAGTTTACTGCCTCCAGCTATTTGTAAACTATCAATTTTAACGGTGCTATGACAGGTCCAGGAAGCTAAGAAAGTTGATGGCTATCCAAGTGATACACAATGTGACCGGCCTAGGAAGCTGAACTGTCTATATTCTACTATGTAATCTTAGTCTGTAGTAAACTGTTCATATTACCAGTGAAAGAGCAGACTCCGTGTCTAGTTATGTGACTGCTGCTGTTTTTGAACTCGGGTAGGTAGTTTGTCTTTGTCATCGAGTTACAGAGATATATGCAGGAAACTGTCTCAGGTCTCCCCCTCCCAACTTTACTGCAGTGAGGACGCAGGGTAGCTTTGTAATGTTTTCTTTAGTAGTATAATGAAAGCATAGTAAGCAGATCATAGAAAGCTGTTTTTGTTGTCTTTGCAATGAAAGGCTTCCAGAGAACTATCGGTTCTTCTGTGCCTCAAAATTGTCCGGAATTTAACCAATTCAAGTTTTCAACATGGATGCTAAATTATGATGAGGAAAGTCGATGGATATCTAAGAAACTGGTGATGCAGCGAGATGATTGATGTGCCAGCAAAAGATCTTTTGGATCTCGGTGTCCAAACGGGTTGGCCAGACGTAACACCTCAGATGATACAGAGACAGAAGAAGCGAACCTTTGTTTGGGGCTCACAGCCAAGCTAAAAGTATCGTTCTTGGGAGTTCATATTTGACATGCACTGCAAAAGGCTGAAGCCCACAAGAAACTGACCCATAACATGCTTCATACATCTGAAACATTTTAGTATGGCATCATGAAAATGTGACTTCCAAGAGATCATATAAGCTACAGCAAGAATGTGTTATTAAGATAAAAGAACACTGGATAATGATGGTAGAATGGTGAACAAAGGAGAGACAATTACAAAATGGCAGAACCATACAACAAGGGACAATAAAGTAAAGTGGAAAGTTGGCTTTGGTTTCACTACAAACTTGATGTCTACATCTATAACTTCTTATGTGCCTCATCACATCCAGTATGCTTGATCATTTTCCCTTCAATGCAAAACAAGCTCATTGTTTTGGTGGTTTTAATGGTGTTGCAGCTGATGGTTTTTGAGCAGCAAGAGAGAACTGCTTTACCCTTGTTTCTTTAATACCCACAAACCTGTCCATTGTTCAGCCTGGAGCATTGAAGTGGAAGAGCCAGGAAACAACAAAGGCAAGCACCAAACATGCAACGAGGAATTTAAGTAAACGGTGCCCCTGCCAAAAGCTCCGGGTTTCAGATGGCGGCACGGCAGGCGGTGCTTGAGAAGTGTTAGCCTCACTCCACTGCTCTATGGGCTCGGTGTCGCTCACACCGGCCACATTCAGTGCAGTCGAGCCACAAATCTCACAGATCCTAGAATGAGAAATATAAACGAAAAAAACAATTTTACATGTCAGACTTAAATGATCAAAACAAATAAGAACGAGTTGCACAATTAGCTGAGAGGATATGACATAAGATTGAACATACAAAATAAATGCTAAACCACAATGTCATGTAAATAATGCTCACCCAGAGAGATGTAATGGGGGCTTTGGCACTAAAGCAGAGCCAAACACAAATTAGAATCTGACTGTGTGTTTTAAAGTGACCTCACATTTACCCATTTTTGTTTGCACACCATGCTAAAACTGTGTTGCATGGTGGTCAAAAGAAAATTAATAAAATAAAACAGGCCACGGATAACAGATAGTCAGACCTGTAACAACAAATAATTCCAAAAAATGAAAACACTGCACCTCTAAAATTCGAGCATTGGATGGATTCTTTTCATGTTTTTTTCTATTTGGATATCCTTCAAGAAAGTGATAGAGAATGATGATGGTGTCCACCAGAAGTCGCAATAGGTGCAAGAAGGAATAGCAAGATGAAATCCTCTGTCCAATCCAAAGTTAGAGAATAGAGAAGTTATCTTTAGACTCGAGCTACATATACTTAGCTATGCCAATGAAGGAATAACAGAACAAGTAAATAAATCACCTACAAAACCCATGTTAGGCTCAATAAATCTAGCATGCCCTCTTAACTACAACAAAAGACAATAGGCCTTCCTGTGAACATGAGAATCTAATTATCATGACTACTAACACATATAACCTAGACAATAAGGAAGGCATATCGGCTATCACAATAACAAGTGCAGCTATTTCTTTCCTTTTTTCTTTCTTTCAAAGGATAAGTGAGCATGGAAACACTGTACAGAGGGACCAAAGGGAGCATTTTTTTCCCAACTCGAGTTGAAACTGGAAGACAAAGGGAGCATGAAAACACTGTACAGAGGAGAGGGACCAAAAAGGAATCCCCTGAAGTTATACTCGTAATATTCTTTTAGCTCCTCTGCAGCAGTTTGATACCTCAGCGATACCCCTTACTTTATCATTAGAATATAAACTCAATATCTTGTTTAGTATTGCTTCATTCTACCTTTTTTCTCTTTTCTTTCAATATCAAAGAACACGGTTCTCACGTAATTATGATGCCAATTTTCGCATATACCAAATGCATGAGTTATGATTTATGTGTAACAAATAAATGTGGCATCAAAATGTTACCGGTACTTTTCAGGTCCTAAAGAAGTAACAAAAAATTGCAGAAAGAATACGCTCAGGTAAACTGCAGGCTTACTTGTTTCCTTTGATTTTAAACCATGTCTCAGCACACTGCTTGTGTGCAGCAGCTAAATCACCCTTGCAGGAGCAGCCCAAGACAATTGTTACACCCGACTCTGAAGCCGCCTTCTCCAAGCTGAGATGACAAATCCTGCAGTCTCGCTCAAATTTATCTATATTCATCTTTACCTCCGAAGCCCCCATCTCCGTATCATCATCATCATCATCAAGTGAAGACTCCGAGACACAGGATTTTCTACCATGCTCTCGAGACCCATCAATCTCAAGGCAGGAAGCAGCCGAGACCCGACCTTCATCATAAGTGGAACCGCCGCCGTTGGAGCCATATGGCGACTGCCACGAATGTGCTTCTGCATCAGAGAAGCAAAGGCTATCTTCATCGCTCTGAGTCTGGTGAGAGCGGTGCGTCCCTTCTTCAATATCCCCGGAGGATTTGCCACCCATTTTACTCATTTTACAAAGGACCTTACGAATGAAAGCTTGTGATATCGCATGAACCACCCTAATGATCTGTGTATCTTTGGAAAGGCTAAATCTAAGATGAGCAGTTTCACCAAGAACTTGGTGCAAGACTTAACTGATCGGTATATAATTCATTCGCGGAGGAGAAAGCCCAACAAGAACAAGCACAAGAACAGGTCCCTGGTCAAGTACCAAACAAGAGAAATCCCCCCACCAGAAAAATGATTCTTTTTTACCTATTCCTTCCTTAATGTCAACAGCGAAAATGACCCCTATATTAGCAACTCCAGGACGACATTGACATGAAACTGGAGGTCAACCAAGAGAGGGTTCGAGGACCGGCCTGATCCAAATCACCCAGCAGCAGCAACAGAGCCCTAAAACGCCATTACACTAGCCAAGCTCTCGAACTCAAGACTTGTCAATGTGGCTTCCATTCTACGATTAAGAAGCAAATAGTGGAAATACTCAACAAAAGAAGGAACAGAAAAGGAAAACAAGAGGAGGAACAATCAAGCCATCGTCACCACATTAAGATCATGCAGAGGTTTCAGCCACTTTGGGTCGAAGAGAGGCCGATGTATATAAGAGTCTATCAGCAGCCGCAGCAGAGGAGGTCGTAAACTCCCTCTGCTTGCCGGAACCACAAACGAATACAGAAGGGGGAGGCGGGGGGGGTGGCGGTGTTGGGGTGTGGGAGGGAGGGGGTGGAAGAATAAAGTAAAGCTGCGCTGCAGAGCAAAAGAAGAAAGAGACCCGACGAGATGTTCATACTTTGGTTTCATGCTGACAGTGGTAGGACCGTAAAAATGACAGCAGAAAATTATATATATATATATATACAAATATAGATATGCACAAAGACGTGGAGGAAATGACTAGTGTCAAAATAGTAGAAAGAGGTTTGCTTACCTTTAACTCTTGTAATCAAATAGGGTTAACGTGCCCATGAAGTCAGTGTGAAGGGTCAAAAGATATGCAGCAGCGCCACCCGGACGCGTCTTTGTCTTTTGACTATATCAAGCAAGCAGTTCCGGTCTCTCACCTCGTTCCTTTCTCCTGCATGCCCGGTAGATTGATTGTTACAAGTATAGAGAAATTGCATACTGGCAACGAAGAATAACATGTGAACCACACTGTGCCTGTGAAAAAGCCTTTGACAACCTTGGGAGTAATTCGAGCCATCGGGATCACAATTTACCATCTCCACATCTGGATTCGCCATACTCATTCGCTGTTTGTGACCCACTTGAGTTTCCGTCGATGCGACACAAGCCAAGTAAAGCTCATAACTGTTCCACATTGTCACGCCCCGTCGGTCACGGAGTCATCCGGAGATTCTAGGACAACAGAGGACCACCTTTTGTGTAACTATCACAACTAGTGTGGGTACAAGTGGATGGATCAAGGTACACACCTCATTCATTCCCAAAAGCATGCGTCCCACCACACTAAAGTGACATTTAACCCGAGATGGTAATTCATCCTCGAACCTCCGGGCAAATCAGAGCTGTTCTGCTGCACAGGTGTAATGCCAAACATGAGCAAACATAGGAATTTTACGGGAGTATTCGATCGATCAACTAAACAGAGGGAGGACAATAATCTAAGGAATCGAAGAATCTAAAATAAAGACTAGTGTCTGTGTGATGGCAATACTTGATGATAGACTTTACATCAAAAAACCTGCTTGGCAACTAGGTGACTAGATAATGGAGTTGTCAGTATACATGACCTGTTCATGGAATCTTGTGTCTGACATACAACTCCACTTTTGGAGGCATGTGAACCGGAATCATTGAGGAAGACAAGCTTCTTTTTCTTTGAAATGATGATCTCTTCTTTTCTTTCTTCAGATGATGTAGTTGGACCGGTGGCATTAAACAACAAGAAGCATTATGATGATATAATGAATTAAACAATAAAAACAAAAGCAACATGATATTAACAAGGACTAAGATCTATGTACGATCGTTTGATAAAGTTTTTGGTATGCTTCTTTTTCTTATTCAGGGTAGTTAATATTCCTATTATGCTAAAAATTGACATGTCTCTATGCATAACCTTAATAGCTTATGCAAAATCTCCTTAGTCTTTTTTACTTTTGCAGATCAATATAATGAAAATGAAATGAAAGAGTAGCATTAAGTTGAACATCTCCTTGGGCATTTTGCAATCAAAAGGTTGGAAGCCCATGTGGTGATGTAGATATGTAGAGAAGCAAACCCAATGATAAGCACAAAGAATAATCAGAAAGCCATTCCCAGTCACCGGATAAGCCGACAATACTTTACCCAAGATCTTGCAAAGAGACTTGACACATGGAACTCAACTTACTAGACGAAGCACATGCCTAAGAGATTAGGGACTGTGGATGAGAAAAAAAGTATGCAACAGCAATAGCAGTGCTTTGACCCAGAAACCTCACGTAGGTCATATTGTCGTAACGATCAAGCTAGTAAGCATTGATTGCTTCTGATAGGATAGGAACTTTCTTGTCTTAATTGTCTCTCTTATGATAACAACATCCTCACCTTCCCAGGAAGTAAACTATTACAGAAAAGGACTGCGAAAGCTGAAGACCATGTGATGATGCTGCAGACTCCTTTCCTCCACATAAACGTTAAGTTTAAGCAAAATTTTGATACCCCTCAAATGATGACCAGCATCTAAATGGGTCTAAGGCGGATGTCTTGGTGTTGAAAAATAAGCAATTTGGATCCAAGGCCAATGCAGCAATTTAGGGGAGAAAAGAAACTTGAAAACAGTGCCTAAACCATGATTTGATTATAAGTTGGATTGTCAATCACTGCAATTTAATAATCCTGGCTAGAACAATAAAAAAAAGCAGAAATAATTGGCATACCTGATTGGTGCTGGGTAGGGGCCCATTCCATGGATTCATCAACTCTAGGCATGTTGGACCCTCTTCTTTATTGCCTCTAAATAAACATCATTCAGAACCAAAATATCAAAATCTAGCACCAATGGACACAGAGACCTAGCAAATTATCAAACAGTGGTGCATGTAACTGGTTAACAAACTCAGATTCATGAACAAATTTAAAGATAAACACCTAGAAGTACCACATCATCCTAAAGCACAGAGGCATTCAAATATCTCAAAAGAAAAAGGAAAGGAGCATATTGTAGTGCTTCGAACATTAATGATGGATCTTGATTGTCACCCAGAGGGCCCAGTGGTGTAAAGGTTATCCTTGAATGTGGTAGCATGGGTTCAGAAACTCAGATTCTTGATGCATGGAACAGATCTAGAGGGATCAATTTAGAAAGATGCTAAGACTTGGAAATGGGACTTCTGAATGATGGATGATATGCTGAGAAGAACAATGTCTGGCATCGGAAAAAATATAGCAATTTACTGTTGTTCCTCCTACAAATCTCTGAATATTGATGACATTAATCTCATTACATTTCACGCATTCGATCTTGTTCTCTCATAGTCAGAGCTTGTTAATTGCTCAGCTATCAATAAATGGTAGCACTATGTTGCCATCGATAACCTTGCTAAAAGGAATTTAAAAGAAGATCAAAGCGCACTTGATGTGATCGACGGCTTCTGTCAATTGTTCTGGCAAGCTTGCAACTATCAGGATTTGGATGGTCCTTATGGAGGAAGAACAAAACAATTCCAGAAGGTTTTGGATGTAAGATCTCTGGCATCGAGAATTAAGATCGTTTTTCTATTTTGTTATGAAATGTTTGAATTTATTTTCCTTGATTAGGAAAATCCCAGAGTATAAGAACGACCACTACCATTTGGCACAAACCAGTCGTATAAAATAATTGATCCATTAATTTGATGAGTCTAACTCAAAGCACATAAGTAAAATTTAATAATAATATATTCATCAGACTTTTGTAAGTCAATACAAGATCAATTAGTATCGGATGAACAACAAATTACTTTTATCTTTTTCTAAAAATTTATTGCAAGTGTTTCTTGATATGGTATTACTAAATCCGGAAAGACCCGGGAGACAAATAAGTATTTACGAGAGAGAACAACACAACAAGATAAAGTGTAATTATGAGAGCTGTCTTTATCTAAGATCAAGGATGATTAAGCCTGCAATTGAATGCATAGTTTCCTTTGCACTAAAGGGTCACCTGTAGTAGCATAAACTTCCTTGCCTTTTAGGACATGAACAGTAGTTTTGATTTCTGATGAAGCAGAACGGTTGATGGCGCATACTTTGACAGGTGATCTGTTTACTGCATGATCTGCATATGAATAAGAGCATATCCTTTCAGGTTGATAAAAGATGCATGCACTTTAAACTGACAGCACTCTCATCAACGAGCATGCACATGAATCTGCTAAATCACCATATGTTGCAATTTTATTCACCATAATATTATTTTTCAACCCCAGTTTGATCTGACATGCAAGCAAAACAACAAGCAAATACCAAAATCAACAAGAACAGACCAATGCACGATGTCAGGCTTGGGAAGTGATCTTACATGCAACCTTTACCATTCTAGGCTAAGATGTAAACAAATAAAGAGTATTTGCCCACACTCTACGAAGATTGCTTTCGTTGTACAACAAGATATGAATCAAGCAACTCCCTAAAATGGACCCATAAGAAACTTCTTGTTGACGGGAGGGCACCTTACCAAAACCAATGCACCACATCATGATTCATTCAGAACGATTGCATTGAAAAATAACATTCAGCAAAATAGCTAACATCTCTAAATTAAATATAGGACCATGGCGGAATCATAAAAGGGATTTGTTATTTCATGGATTTGGGTTCCTACGTTGTCACCTTTTGAAGGACAAACGACAAACAGTTTCAGGGTGTTCAAGAAATTCAATTAGGAAGCAATCTGATGGAGAACATTTGATCACGCTTCACAAACAAAAAGAACAATGGAACAAGAACATCAAATCAACAACATATTTCTCTCCATCCTCACAAAAGCCTAACACATGGTCTTGTATCAACATTAGGAACCTATTGTTACGCCCATATCAGAAGCTAAAGCTAAAAGAACATGGTGATAGAAGAGCAGCTTTAATCACCAAAGCATTATTTACTCGATCCTTGCGAAAAAGACTAAAGGAACTCCCCTTCAACCAGAGATCTCGATGGACGTGATGTCACACTTTTTGATATCGGCCTTGGGCACGGTGACGGTGAGTACGCCGTCCTTCATCGCGGCCCGCACTTGGTCCACCCTAGCGTTCTCCGGCAAACGGAAGCGTTGCAGGAACTTGCCTCTGCTCCGTTCCACGCAATGCCAGTTGTCTGTCCCCTCCTCCTTATCGATCTTCCGCTCGCCGCTGATCTGGAGGATCCGGCCGTCCTCTACCTCAACCTTCAGCTCATCCTTCTTGAGCCCCGGGAGGTCGGCCTTGAAGACATGCGCCTCCGGCGTCTCCTTCCAGTCGACGCGAGCGCCGACCAAGGCCGAGGACTCACTAGGGAAATACAATGGAGAAGGGCGGGGAAGGGAGAGGAGAGGCGAGGAGGGACCTAACGTGAAGCCGTCGAGGGGATCCCACGGGTCAGGGAAGAAGGGGTCAAAGGCGTTGATCCGCCGGGAGCCGAATCCAAAGCCGCCGGGAATGAGAGCCATTCTTGGATCGAAGCTATCACGATTAGATAATGAGGGAAAAAGTTGCGGACGAAGCGGACTTCTATGAAGCAATTCCAACGACGGTGATGCTGTGGCTATAACGACTCGGGTAGAAGACATATATAGGGAATCGAGTGGAAGCTTCTCGACGTTTCGCCAGGCTTGGATTTGCTCGCGGGTCACGATTTCGCGTGGCTTCTGGATTCTTCTCGACGAGTTGCAATTGGGTCATTTAACCGCCTTGGTGATGATCTGGGCCGGACCGATCGTGTGAGTAACTCATGAAAATCTTGGCAATCAATTGTTTTTGTCCTGCAGATATTAGGTTTTTTAGAAATAATAATAATTAAAATTTGGCAATTGAGTTCATTGAGTAAATGAAATCTAAGTAATGTGCAGAAAAAAATATAAATTAAAATAGGAAACTAATTTACTGTGAGATGAGTAACATATTAGTTACTCAGAAAAATACTAATGCAAATTCATGAGTAAAATTAATGTTACTTGATAAAATTATCCTAAAGTATTAATAAATTACTTTTAAAATGATTTCCATCTCAATGGTACAATTTATGTATTTGTAAAAAAACTGTTAACTGATTTTTTTATTTACCTCTTTTATATTTTTCATATAAATTTATCCTAATAATTATTTAATAATTTGATAAGTTTATGTCAGAATTTTAATTTGTTTTTCTTATTTTAAAGTGTAGGTCTTACTCTTATCAAAATAACAACAAAAAAATACAAATTTTATGGTAGTTTATCTTATAATCGATGACAAAATATAAATTGTTATATGAGTACATAAAATTATAATGATAAAACATAAATATCTCTTTGACTAAAAAATAAAAAACGTTTATGAACAACCCAGAAGGTTCCAGAAGCTTTGGAAGCTACCAGAAGGTCCCCGATATTTTATTTCCTGCGCGCCAACCTCCGTCCTCCTCGAAGAAGCTTCGGGAAACATCCGGAAACGTACACCCACTTGCCTATATATATCCCCTTCCCCTTATCGACTCGCTACAGTAGTTTGCGATCCGTTTTCCTCCCTTGGCACCAGCATCGTCGCCTCGTGAGATAGATCAAGGATGTCGGTGATCCCCCGCGGCTCTGGGTCTGGTTCCAGGCAGAGCAACCTGTTCGACCCTTTCTCCCTCGACCTCTGGGATCCGATCGATGGCTTCCCCTTCGGCTCTTCCTCCTCCCTTGCCCGCCCCTCCATCCTGTTCCCTAGCGAGGTCTCTGCCTTCGTCGGCACCCACATCGACTGGAAGGAGACACCGGAGGCGCACGTCTTCAAGGCCGACATCCCGGGGCTCAAGAAGGAGGAGGTGAAGGTGGAGATAGAGGATGGCCGGTTCCTCCAGATCAGCGGAGAGCGGAAGAGTGAGGAGGAGGAGAATACCGACACCTGGCACCGCGTGGAGCGGAGCCGCGGCAAGTTCCTGCGACGGTTCCGGTTGCCGGAGACCGCCAGGGTGGACCAGGTGAGGGCGGCCATGGAGGACGGCGTGCTCACCGTCACCGTTCCCAAGGAGGAGGAGATCAAGAACTCCGACGTCCGGTCCATCGAAATCTCTGGTTGAAGAGGAGAAGTTGAAGCAGTTGCCTGCGGTTACATCTTTCAATAAAATGTGTGTTTATTAAATGGCTTGGAATGTGCGCAAAATTAGGACTAATGTCGATATTGGCTTTTTTGCGCTAATTTTATGGACTTTTGTGATGTGAAAATGAGATAAAATCATATTTCATGCTCTATTCCGTGAGTTGCAGCACTGGGAGGAGCACGACGAGAAAAGAGTAACATGTTTCAAGTCATCGACATATCTGATCTACCACTAGCCCACTTTTCATTTCGTTTAAAGAACATTTAACTTAATGAAATCAAATTAATGCTTTTCACATATATCCATGTCCAATTGTGATGTATCGTGGATCCTTCTTTAAGCTTGGGGTGGACCAGAGCTCGACATGGACTCGTGTCAGCTAACTGAGTCCACTTGGACCCCCAACCCAAAACGTGGCGGCATGGCCGCCTCGACAAGTCGACGTATTCAACTCGCTTTACTTTCCTATGGCGTCCGCATCTCCAGAAACTTCGCGTCGCATCTTTATTTTTTCTGTTTGTCTTCACGGGTAACCGCTCGCGAGGAGACGACGGATGAGAAAGAGGCGAGAGAGAGAGAGAGAGAGAGGCCGTCTTCGGCGATCGATCAAAGCTACGCGTATGATCTCTCTCGTGGAAATCGTTTCTGTTTCTTAGCTAATATACACTTGTTTATTTGTTCTTGATTTCATGGATCTTGATTTCCTTCAGTTGTTCAAGCATTGTTTTGGCCCACTATTGTCCGATCTATTAGACTACGCGGTGACAAATGTTTGGAAGATGCCATTCGCAATAGAATAGAATCAGACGATGCGATTCATAAAAATACACATGCAAGCGACGATATAGTTCTACTTTTGATGTTTTACTTCATTTTGGTGTGTCTCAAGCAAACTAAGTTTGGTGGGGAGTCTTGATTCATAAGCCGGTTTAGATCCAGCACAACTGCACAAAACAATATGGGAATTGCTTCTCGATAAATAAGTCGATGTGTTGCCATTGTAGGATGTTCCTTCTGTCGCTTCTTTCAAACCCTTCAAACTCTCAAAGAGGTCTCGGGTGAGGCATTGGCGAACTCTTACCCATAATATTTAATTATCTTTGTTAATCTTTTTGAAGTAAATTTTCTCAAGTTTGAGACGCATGTTGCAAGTGAAGGAAAGGCATAATTACTTCATTCCTGCATGCTTATCAATAGGAATGAAAATGTGGGCATTGTATGTACTTGCCTTTTCTTTGTTCTGTGGCCTTGTAGATCTTGAAGTACCCCTTTCATGTTATTCGGTGCAATGTGGTGCATAAAACCATGTTTAACCTTTGGTCGTGGTCCTTGTTGTCTCTTGATCAGCATTCATTAGTCTGAGGATGTCACATTTCACTTCAGGTTGAGGGTGGGCTCATTTGGTTGGGGTGTTGGTCGGGTAGGCAGTGGACACATTATTGGTTTTAATCGTCCGATACATAATTATCATTTAAGATGGAAAAGACAATTATAATTTTTTTTATTTATAACGAGATAGATAATAGTAAGATTTTTTTTCATCATTTATGATGAAAAAAATAATAAAGGAGGGACTTTCTTTGACTATTCATGGTTACTAATTTAACATCGGATAAATTTGAGTCAGTAAATCTCTCTCGATCTCGGTTTTTATGTATGATGGATCTCGAAGACATCTTTGAGAATTCTGCGTAGACGAGTCCGATCCATGTCAGAACGATCAAGACATCAATGATATTTCTCCCAACAATAGGTATTTCTTGATCAATATTAACGAGTTTGATAACATCAAGGTCTATTCTAGCTGGTGTGTGGGCTTGGGAATAAGACCCTGTCTTGACATATAAAACATTTTTTTATGTCTTTAATCAGTGAATAGCAAAATAATGAGGCTAGTAGTAACTGTTAATTCCATTGGTTTGGATTCATGACAATGTCTACCATTTTTAACTGTTGCATTAAGTACCTCCGTCAACTTTTTTTGGTTGGGTTATCGCTGTTGCAAAAGGTAAAAACCAGTTCGCTGTTGCACTTCTTTTTATACTCTGAATTACTCAATGTTAGTAGGTATTGCTTCTGAGCTCCTTCCTAACCGAATCTTTCACGATAAATAGAAAGAAAAAGTCAGGCCATTCCATTTGAAAGTATCGGTTTCCTCGTTGATCTTTAATGTGTTCATGTGATCGGATTCATCGACCTTTGGCTTTGGCAGGTCAGGAGACGGCGAGAGATGGACACCAACCCCTGGCAGATATCTTGCTGTGAGCACTATCATTTCAAGGTAATTTTGTTCGACCCTCTCATGCTATTTCACTTCGGTATGCAAGCTTCTCTCGACATGAATTATGCTTTCGGAAAATGTTTTGTTGCTTAACCTATTTCCATCGTGGTATTTGTGACTTGAGCATTTGTTATTTCATATTTATGATAATATGTATGACGCATAAGAAAGCTTGTTAGTACAATTTACACCATCAGGTGAAGATCCGAGTGAAGTCCCGTTGGTGGTAAAGTTCATTGGGATCTTGAGTATCATTTAAAATCAAACTAATTATAGATTATTTTATGTAATTAATTACTTTTAGTATTTCGATATTTATATTTTTTAAAAATTATATTGAGATCTTTATACGTATGAAAATGAAACATTTAATCTTGTTACTTCAGCAAAACCCTTCTTTCTTTCTTATTTTTAATCTTATAAAATTATTTTTTTAATCCTGTATAGGGATCTTAATATTTCACTTTCGTAAGTATAGAGATCCCAATGTTGTTAGGATCGAGAGCACTAAGAGGGGGGGGGGGGTGAATTAGTGCAGCGAAAATCTTACAGCGATTTAAAAAAGAAAGCTGCGTTCGTCCGATAAAAACCGATTTCGATATAAAAGCAGAATCACAGTGCAGTTTGCGTCTAAGCGCAGTTTTGCGTCTAAGTGCAGTTTGCGTCTAAACACAGTTTGCGTCTAAGCGCAGTTTGCGTCTAAGCGCAGTTTGCGTCTAAACTCAGTTTTACGTTCAAACGCAGTTTTACGTCTAAACGCAGTTTTACGTCTAAACGCAGTTTTACGTCTAAACGCAGTTTTGCGTCTAAACGTAGTTTTGCGTCTAAACGCAGTTTTACGTCTAAACGCAGTTTTGCGTCTAAACGCAGTTTTACGTCTAAACGTAATTTTACGTCTAAATGTAGTTTTGCGTCTAAAAGCAGTTTTGAACCTTGAAAAGCGTTTTACGTAGAAAGCAATTTGCAGTTATAAATGGAATCCGAATGTAAGCGAAAACTGCAGTGTGAAGATCGTACGAAAACAAGATTTACGTTTGAATGCAGATTCTGAAAGATCAGAGCTTAGGAACTCTTTCGTAAAGGCGCAGAGGGCAGTAGCAATGTAGGAGGTTTGCAGTAATGATAAAGTGCTCAAGGTAAAAGCAAACCAGAGATTTAGAGTGGTTCGGTCAGTCTTGACCTACTCCACTTTTGGCTTCCTCCTCCGACGAGGTCACCGACGTCAACTAGCTGCCTTCCTTCAATGGGCGAAGGCTAACTGCCCTTTTACAGTTTCTCTCCTTTTGACAGGCTCAGGAGACAACCTTTACAGATCCTTTCTCTCCTCTCTTTACAACTCAAGACTTGAAGAATAGAAAGAGGAGAACTTTTGGACTTTACACAATTTTGAGCTCTTAGAATCACTGAAAAGATCAAGAATTCGGTGTGGATCTGTATCCTTTCAGTGTTGAATGGGTGGGGTATTTATAGGCCCCAACCCAATTCAAATTTGGAGCTCAAAACGATCAAATCCCGGAATTCCGGGATCAGGCGGTTGCACCTCTTGACTGGAGAGGTGGCACCGCCTGGCAGAGCTCGAAGACTGAGCTCAGGCGATTGCACCTCTCTGCCAGAGCTCGAAGATTGAGCTCGGTGGTTGCACCGCCTGGCAGAGCTCGAAGACTGAGCTCGGTGGTTGCATCACCTGGCAGAGCTCGAAACTGAGCTCAGGCTAATGCACCTCACTGCCAGAGCTCGAAACTTGAGCTCTGGCGGTGCTACCTCTTGACAGAGGAGGTTGCACCGCCCAGTCTAGCTCGAAGACTGAGCTCTGGGCGGTTGCACCTCTTGGCTGGGGCGGTTGCACCGCCTAGTCTCGCTGGGAGACATAGCCTGGGCGGTTGCACCTCTTGGCTGGGGCGGTTGCACCGCCCAGCCTCGCAGCCCTGGCGGTTGCACCTCCTGGCCTAGGCGGTTGCACCGCCTGGTGCAATCAGGGTCCAAATGGTTCGCTCCATTCGGCCCAATTTGAATCTTTTCAGGGGCCCAATTGCCCCAAGATTAAGCTAATGGGATCACCTCTCATTTTCAAGCTTAATCATCGTGCTAACTACGATTAACTCTAAGACAACTTCTGCAGCTATGCTTCGATGCGTCAATCGCTTCTTCCGGCGAGTTTCCGGCGAACTTCCGTCGATCATCCGATAAACCCACGGTGATCCTTCTGCGGACATCCGGCATACTCCTGGACTTTGCGACGATCCACTTGGCGAGTTCCGACGAGCTTCGCTTGGCAAGCTTCTGGACTTCTCGGATCTGTTCTCGCTGAACCTCCGACGACCGTCCGAACTTCCGTCGAACTCTCGAACTCCCAACGTGATCATGATCTTGACTCTGGCGCAACACCTGCTGCTTGTCTTACTCTCATCGTAGTTAATCCTACACACAAATCAAAACTTCGATCGAGACAATTAATCCTAAGCAATTAACCAAGTTGTCCGACATGTCATTGGTCCCTCGACGCTTCGTCCGATTCTTCGGCGCATCGTCCTCTTCTGCAGCCTATTGCCCAATCGGCCAGTTGACTCCGCAACTCCGATATCCTTGGCACAATACCCGCTCTTCTTGGCCCGATGCCCGAGTCCACGGCCCGATGCCCGAGTCCACGGCCCGAAGCCTTCTGTCGATACGTCGACCGATCCACCGGCCCGACGTCCAATCTTCTGACATGTTCCTTCGGCACAACATGATTTTCCTGCTTTAATTGTCTCATCCTGATCGAAGCATCCTGCGTCACTCAAAACGCAGATTAAATCATAAACATATATCAAGATGTTTCATCATCAAAATACGAGATTCAACAAATGTAACTTTTAAAAGTATAGGGATTAAATTACTAAAGATAACTAATTATAAAGAATAATTTATACTTAACCTTTTAAAATCTTCGAAACTTTAGCTATAAGCTTTGCTCTTTGTATAAAGATAACTTTAGTTCAACACATGCATCAAGGAATCTTTTATGTTTGTAAGTTTGAGGTCCAATTGGCTGATTGAAACATTGTCAAGCAAAGCTTCAAAGACTAGGCTTGATCGGTTCGATTTGATTCGAAATTGAACCCGAATTGGTTGGTTTGATTCGTTTCAAGTTTTACAAAATAGGAACAGTTGGGCTCAAACAATCAAGTCCAACGGTTAGTGGAGGGGTAAATGACCAATTTGGCCCTTCCATCAATCATATAAATGATTATATTCAATGACTATATTCAAGGGTATGTTGATCATTTTATAATTAAAAAAATAAAAAAAAGATAGATTTACTCGTTCTAATAGCCATATAATAACTAATTTTAAATATCCATCGAATCTCTCATTTTTTTCTTGCGTATATGATTATGCACTAATTGAAGTTTAAATGCTTTTAGGCTCACTCTCAAGCTCTCTTTAAGTTCTTTGTTCTTTTCTTGAATCTATGGCTAAGTCGAGGAACCTTTAAAAAATCTAATAATGAAAAATCAAGAAAGACAATACATTAACGCTAATGTCAAGTCGAACATCACCGATACGTCGACTAAAATTAAGTCGGATATATTCAAGGTATACTTCAAGAATATCTAAAACTCCGATGGTTCCTTCCATGTCATATGTAAATACTGTACCCAAAATTTTAAGCTCAAAGGAGGATATTGAACATTCTCAAAAATATATTGAGAAGAGATATTCAATGCAAGTCGGTATGACAAAGAGTTAATCATAAATTTTTTGGTACCATATTTCTCTCACTTTTTGTTTTTTCATTGAAAAAAAAGGGTAAAGCATTACTTAGATTAGTTATCATTGAACATTAATTTTTGTAGTTTCAATGAAAAAGTCAGATTTATTGTTTATTGTCAAGGGAGTTTAAATCTAGTCATCTAGTCGCATAAGGAGTTTCTTGTACCACTTTTACTCATACTTTATATAATCTTTATAAAAAAATAGATTTATAAAAAAAAATTAAGCTTTGGACAATCATGTTTTTAGTTGTTCTAATATTTGGAGTGATCACTAATAAATGTACTCCTAGATAGGTGTTACTTGTCATTGGATAGACAATGACTAGATCATGTAAAAATATATTATTGCTTTTAGAGTATTCAACGATATACAATTGATAACATTTATAAAGTAATAAAAATAATTCTAGAAGAATATTATTTAGCTTGTAAAATTGTTTCTATTGGTTTTGATAATGCATTAATAAATATTATTTTATTTTAAAATTATAAGCAGTTTGTCAACCTGCTTTTGGTGATATCCTTTTTCATATTAGATTGCTTGTCATGTTTTGAATTTATGTGTACAAGATGGAGTTAGATCTCTTAAAAAAATTTCTCTCTTATTAAGTTATTTCATTCTTGTAGTATCATCCACAAGTACATAAAGAATAGGGTAAATTTTGTAAGTTAAATTATAAAAAACTCAAAAGATTTCTATGGATATGGATGAAATTTTATATATGAATTGTTTAAACATTATTTTCAATATAAAAAATTATTATGCACTTTTATTACTAATAATATTTATATCCATAGCATTGGTATGCGTGTGAAAGAATTCTATTTTTTTTAAAAAAAATTAATGATACAATATATATATATATAATCTAATGTTTATTATCCTATCGCATATATTTTTTAATTATTTATATTAATATTATTGATACATTAGAATAATATGAACATGATAATGATTTGCAAATGACAAATTAGGCAATGAGATTTTCTTGAAATTTCATCAATTTATTTAGTTGTATGTGTTTTTGATCTTTGTATTAGATTAAATGATTTAGGTAATTATTTGTCTATTTAGTGTCAAAGTTTAGGAATAGATATTGACATTAGTGATAAACTTAGAGGTGTTGAAAGATTGGCGAATAACTTATATGAGAATTATAGTGGTAACTATAGTAGAGAACATGGTAACTCTAAAACTCCTGAATCTACTAATCAAGTCAGTAGCACCGGTAAAAAAAATCTTTTTAGGGAGAAAAACTAGAATCAAGTCAACAGCAGCAGCATCGGTAAACTCTTTGAGGGAGAAGAACTAATATTACAAAATAAAATAAAATAAAAGATCAAAAGGACTCTCAAGCTCAAACTCATGCGTATCTAACCACTTCTTTCGAGTTTGGTGATTGCACTATAGGTATAGTGTGGCCCATTCTGGAATGATGGATGCAATACACAATAATAATTTCTATCAAGATCGCGAGGTAAATATTAACAACTCTTGTATCGACGATAGTTATCTAGCAAGTCTTTCGCGTGAGATTATGGATCTTAGATGAAATTAGATCGAGCATAACCCTCGGATCATTGAAAACTCTGGCATATCTCGACGATTGAACAAGAGAAATGAAATAAAAATAAGAGATATCCATAAAAAAGAAAGGATAACCCCTTCAACCTATTATTATCTGAATCGAAATGTCGAGCACCGAGAATGATAATGATTAAATTTTTATAATTTTATTTCAAATTTTGTGATTATATCGTTAGGTCATTATGAATGAACATCATTTTATAAAAAATTAAAAAATAAAATAATAAATTTTATTTTTTTATAAATGATTTTAAAAGAATATTAAAAATTATAATTTCAAAATCAACCCTTCTCAATACAGTTTCTGTAAAATCGAAATCGAAGATTTTGAAACCGTGATCAGATGTATTCAGTAAACAATTTGGTTTCATCCACCGCGTGTTGTATTCCGGACAGGCGTCTTAAGTAATCCCGTGGTCTGGTGTTGTTGGATGAAACCGAAACCGAAACCGCTTTGTTGTTTCGTTAAAGAGTTTCTTCCCACACCGAAACCGAGGATTCCAAATAATTGTCGTTTCATCCACCGTAGTCACGTGGCAAAAGAAAACCTGCATGTGCCACGCATGCCTGTTCTTGGGACTGCTGTCCATAAATGGCCACTTCAATGAGTGACCACACCATCCCATCTTCGTAAGCCCATAACCCCTGAAATGATGGCCGGGTGGTCGGTCACCCCTAACGTACAGCTCGGTTTGAAATCGAAAGGCGTCGACAACCATACCAAGTTAGAGATAACGGTATCGGTCGGTGTAGCACATACGCGTACTTCAAGTACTTCGCCCAACAGTTTACTTGCAAGTAAACTACTTGTTGCAAAGAGATTTGTACATGGCTCTCACTTGTCATTAAGATAGATAGTGTGTGTGATGTACGTGAGTTCAACGAATGCCTATTACTGTACTTTTTGTCCTTGATTTTGGTTTGGTCAATTCATATATTTTTATCGATTTTTTTTTTTTTTCTGTTTTACTATTTTGAATTCTATAGGTGACTAAGTGTCACTGGTGAGAGTACCAAAACTCTGCCAACCTTTTGGTTTTGTCTTCGACTTTGCTTTTGCTTCTTCCAGGAGTCGGGCAGTGGACACAGCCTTGATGGTGTTCTTGAAGCGGTAGCAGCCCCACACACACACCGCCCATAATGGGGTACCGGAATGGACCACATCACGAGCGGTGGAATCTATTGGGCATTGCTCCGACCTCAGTAGCCCCATCTAATTCTAATTTTTTCTGTTAAATAAAAAAGAAAAATCTCATCGGTTTTCTTTTATAGATATTATAAAACAAAGATAAATCGATTGCATGAATCTTTTTATTGAATTCTGTTTAATTATATTAAAAATACAAATATGAAAATAAAAAAAAGTGGTTCATATAACGTTAAAAAGGACTTGGAAGGATACTTCCACCTCCATCTTCCTAGCTTCAAGCTTCAAGCTTCAAGTACAGAAAAGGAATCTTCGCTCCTCCTCATACAAAGTATCGTCTGCTTTCTTGCAGGGTACGTACTCCCAGCTTGATGGAGGGGGGATGGGGCTGGGGGGGGCTCGTGTACTTTAAGAGGAGACCCGTAATGACGAGCGCCAACGCTGGCTCTGGCGGTGTTGGTGTCTTCCTCCCAACAGCACGGCGGGGCGGTGTCCAAAGACGCTTTCCCGTTCGGGGAGAGACGGGGCCCACCCGCGTCGTGCCGTGTCGCGCGACACTTTCCCTGCCTACCATACTCTTATATGTACCAACACATAGCTGTCGGCGCCACCCACGCCCCCGGGCCCCACTCGACGCCTCGACGTCGCTGCATGTCTCGTTGTCTTCATGCAGACTCTGGCTGTTGTTCGTATGCCATGGTGTGGTACGCAGCAGCTGAATCATTTGAAGGTGACAGACACATGCAGAATTTACCCGCTGTGAGTGCTGTTATGGTCCCCCAAGAGAACAGGCTGCTAAAGATGATGACTGATGTGGTTACGCCCTGCACTAGATGGTTCTGCTTGGTGTGGATCTGCATCACTCCGATGGCACCACTAGTTTGTCATAGCAGTTGTGTATACGTTGAATGCCATCTCTGACTTGGAAGAATGGCCACAGCAAGCTGACCTTTGATGCCGTTGGGCTTAATGTATCTGTTGTGTGAGGTTATTTACCTTCATATCTACATCCAGGTGCAGGTGCAGGTGCACTATCAGAACTGATATAGAAGCGGCCACAAAGCAAGCTGTTTCTTTGCTCTAATAAGCTTGGACATCATTGGAGCCATCGACCAAGTTCACTTCGCATGTGGTTATTTCGGATACCTGTCCTTTCCCTTACCATCTTCCCGTCCTTCCTACCCACTTTGCTGGCCGATGAAGAAGACAAAGCTTTACATTCACGTATCATTTCTCAACTTGGCGTTCCTTTTTCAGTCATCTCATTTTTTTTTCACTTGGACATGAATTTGATCTTTTACTGCAACATTTCAGGTTACAGCCAGTGAAAAGTTCAAGTTTACCATCCGCTGACAGATAAAGAGGGAAGGACAGTGAAGTGCAGAAGAAGAAGAAGAAGAAGAAGAAGAAGAAGAAGAAGAAGAAGAAGAAGAAGAAAAAGAAGAAGGTTATTTGCTGCGTCCATGTTAATTTGGTTTGCTAGTACCACCCGCAGCGATTGGCTGTGCAGCACATCAAAACACGTGAGTCAAACCAGCTCCACAGGGACGAGAGCGAGGAGAGGAAGGAAAAATAAGCACAGCGGAAGGCGAAATAGAAGTTGGTCACATCATCTAGGGTTTAGAGAAGAGGGCGACGGTGATTCCATCCGTGGCCACCCACCCGCCCTTCCATGGGGAAAGAGAGATGATAAAGAAATGCAGATACTGCTGCTGTTTCCGCTGTGGCCAACTTGGTTGATGGGATGTCCTACACAATTTTTACTGCTGGGAGATGCTCAGTTGATTGGCTGAGAGCCATTAAGATGACCCAAAAGTTAGGTCAGAGGCATGGGTCCAGAAATAAACAAAGAAATGGACAAGAAGGCTACTCATAGGCCAAGGACCATGGGAGATAAAAGGAGGAGAAAATAATAATAATAAATACTAACAAATTATATATGGATTCTCATCTTTGAGGAGTGTTTAGTGAACACATGCATTATTATAGTCTGTGGTTGGATGAACGGATCTCAATAAAGGGTGGATGGGAGTGCAAGCAGTGATTGGTTGGGTGACTCAATAGAAAATGAGAAAACTTAGGTAATAATATTTTAGTATTGTGGGCTTTTGATATGATAAAGCTAACAGCAGAATTAATTGAGGGTGTAGGAGAGAAGTAAACAACGAATCCAGTCCATGATAGCACTGGTCTCCAGTCTGTCTCTATAAAGGAACAGTGGGAAAGGAGGAACTCCCTTGCGTTGGTTTGGTGGCCTCAGAGAGAAAAGGAGCGGTGGAAAAAGATCGATAGGACTGGATTCCTAGATCCATCTCTTCTCTCGCTCCAAAGGGTGGGGGTGGGAAGGAAAGCAAAGGGAGAAAGGTCGCATCTTGGTCTCTTTAGCCGCTTCTTCCCTTGGGTTACACTCCTTTGGCTTTCCCTTCTCGGTCTCGGTCTCGGTCTCGGTCGCTCGAGGCTTCTTCTTCTAGGGTTTAAGCTGTATCCGACGGAGAATTGTGCTAAGGCTTTACGCTTGGTACTTTCTTGTGCTTCTTTCAACTTCAGATCTGTCTCCTAAAACTTCACCTTTGACCAAGAGTGTCTTCAGGGGTCAAGTTCGGATTTTGCGATCGAAGGGAAGGCTTTGGGGAGCTCCAGATGATGACAAGACCGTGGATGGATGTTCTTCCTGGGAAGGAGGCGGCGCCGCCGCACTCCTACTGCACCAACTGGTTCGTCGGCCAGCAAAGCAGCGAGGGCCGGAGCGGGAGCGGGAGTTGGTCTCAGGAGGAGAACAAATGGTTCGAGGACGCCCTGGCGAAGTTCGACGGGGACACCCCGGACCGATGGGCAAAGGTGGCGGCTTTGATCCCCGGGAAGACGGTGGGAGACGTGGTGAGCCATTACCGGGAATTGGTCGACGACGTGACCGAGATAGAAGCCGGGCGGATCCCCTGCCCTGTCTATTACGGGACCTCATCTTTTACACTGGACTGGGAGAACAGTCGTGATTCCGAAGCATGGAAGAACTCGTACTGCGTCGGCGGCGGCGGCGGTGGCGCCAAGCGGTCAGGCGCCAGATCATCAGATCACGAGAGGAAGAAAGGAGTCCCCTGGACCGAAGATGAACACAAGTAAGCTCGCTCATGTGAATCTGCTCCTCTATACCTTGTTCATCTCAAGGACACAACTTGTTCGACTTAATGCTCTTGTTATCATCTTCATGTATCTGCATCCTTTCCCACCTCAGGCTATCTAAAGGTAACAGTAGCCTTTGCACCATTTAGCTTAGACACGAGAACTGTTGGATCACATTAGGATTCCATGGTTCTTTTCCTTTTTCTCTCTCTTATACTAGCAGTGCAATGATGGTATAGCTTATCGAATCGAGATACTTGTGGGCTATTGTCAAGTTCATGACTATCATTTTACAGGTTATTTTTGCTGGGCTTGAGAAAGTATGGCAAAGGAGACTGGAGAAACATATCTCGGAATTTTGTGATCACAAGGACCCCTACGCAGGTGGCTAGCCATGCACAGAAGTACTTCATCAGGCTCAACTCTGGCAGCAAGGATAAGAGAAGGTCCAGCATACATGACATCACTTCTGTCGATTTCCCTGATAACAGACCTCCCTCGCCATCATCTCAGCCATCCACCATCACCACGCAGTCGAGCTTGGCCTTGACACCTTCACTGTCAGGCCAGTTCTCCGCGATCGCCGATCCAGATCAGCTGGGTGAGGTAGCTAGTGGCTTCAGTCCATCATCGCATGCCCATCGCTTCATGCAATGTCAGTTCGGAACGAACCCGTTCGGGATGAATCTACTTGCTCAGAATCCAGAGACTGGCAAGTGCGATCAAGTTAACCTCGGCATCCTCTAAACAGATGTTTCCCGTTGGTTCTTCCGAGGAGAGGACTGGATCAATCCGGGTCGAAAGGGAAATCCAGATTGCTCAAATGCTGCTAAAGGTGGACGAGAGAGTATCCAATCTTTCCTACTGCCACCTCATGTAGTGTGTCGTAGTTGAAGCTTACAATTCTTTCTTCTCTGTAAATTATGGCATAACTGTATGGAACCACTCTGGGGTGTGACTTTGGCAACGCTATGGCACATCACAAGGCTGATAAAATGTTATTGTTTGGCTTTTCTGGTTTTGTGATTTGTTTCTGTGCATGTTGATTGGAAGCAAGAATACTTTTAAGACTGTCCTGCTCGGTTGCATACTAAATCATCCGATTGCTGCAATCTGTTTGCATCGCAACTCTGCAATGGCCATGACTCCTTTGCTGCTCACATTTGTATTTTAAGTATTCAACAAAGAAGCGAACGACTCTACTGGTTCTGAATTGCTCATCTTCTTTCTGCTCACCTATTTCCTTGCCATTCTTGAGAGTTAATCCGATGTATATCGAAACAACACTCTACGCAACCTAATTCATATTTCGGTATACTTTAGTTAGAGCAATGAAAGCTACATACGCTAATTAATAAAAGAAGATTAGTTTATCCACATGAATACATGTTAAGTAGATAACCAAAGGTAATTAACCTCCCTAAGATCAAATTTCGTGTGGTTGTGAGGTATGTCGATGGCTTGCTGCTTGTTATTTCATGGTTGGAAACCCTGCATCAGAGCTCTTCTCACCTTTCACGGTGTTACGACTTTGTCCGATATAGAGGAAAACATAGTGAGTAATTGGCCATTCCCTCATTTTGCTGGTTGTGGAGGGTTATGCAATAATGGCAAATGCTAATTGCTATCCTCCATTTGGTTCAAAGCTTTGAAGTGGATGCTTGCCCTACCATCGTTCCTGGCAATTTCTTTCCTTTGTTATAGCTGCCATTGTTGTTGCTTGGTGGTGATTATTCACACAGTGAGTGCAACTTCCAGCATGCAAATGTGGTGCCTGTACAAGTCACCTGCAGTGGGTAACATCCAAGCTTTCTTCTGGGGAGATGCTGCAGATTCCTTTTCCCACTAAGTTGAGTAAGAGAAGGGTGATGTTTCACGCAATTCCAGTTTTGAAGTCTGCATCCTTCAGCATGCAAACATGGTGCACACACACAGATGCTGCAAACTTCTTTGTCTGCAAGTTGTGCAGGAGAAGGCATCTGTCATACGTAATTCTTGTTTTGGATGTGCAAACTAGTCTTGAGAGCTTTGCACTTCTCAACCATCATCTTCTGGATTTAGGCTAAGATTCCAAGGCAATCAAATTGATGTGTTCATCTATAGCTTCAATTCTAGAAGGAATCAAATGCTGATGACCAAAGTAATCGAGTAAGGTGACAACAAGAAGGATTTCATTGTGTTTGAAAAGTCTGTTGTCACTTGAAACATCATATCTTCTTTCAATTATTGTTAGATCTATTTTTTAATTAGTGTATGAGATTTTTCGATGGTTTAGCCAACGTGGTTATTGGATTCGGATCCAAACATATTTGCTAGCAATTACCCGACTAAAACAGATATCATGCATTTCGGATTCGGGTTTAAGCCCTCATTTTGTATCTAGTAATCTTTGATCTTACGGATCGGATGTGGATCATGGATCCATTAACAGGACAGGCGTATCTTTGTCCCGTATGTATATATCCTGAACACGATCCAAAGCTTCGGTTGTTGGATCCAAGCGCATGGCCTCTCACGATAGCTGCACACGGCCGCTAACGGACGGCCAAACCCTGTTTCGATCAACTTCGACCTCACCACGAAGCTCGCCCTCCACCACCGCCGTCTCCACCTCTGCTCCAGATGCTATGTCTGGCAAGCCCTGCCTAGGCCAGCAGTTGCACGCCCTCTCGTAACACCGGGCGCTGCCTCGGACCGCTTCACCGCCGGCCACCTCCTCCGCATGTACTTCAACCTCGGCCCATGTGTAGGCCGCCCAGTCCCTGTTCGATGCAATGCCCCGGTGGAACGTCATCCCGTTCAACATCCTAAATCTTGGCCACTCGCAAGCTGTTCGATGAAATGCCTGAGAGGAACGTCGCCGCCTGGAAGGCCATGATGCACCGGCCCCGCCCGTTTTGAGTTGGACGAAGAGTGGGGTCGGGGTTCTACCCAAGGTCGAGGAAAGAGGGGACTAAGTTGAGAACTTCATTCATCGATTCTAAATAGTTTCACTGTTGCAGTTTCGATGGTACAACAAATGGCCTGAGACCTTAGAAGACGAGAGGTCCACAGCATAGCAGCTAAATCAAGAACTCGTGTCTTCTGACCCAAAATATAATGCACAAGGAATCAATCTGCTGCCAATCCAATCCGATACACCAATTATCCACACATTTTCCAAGCTTTTCAAGCACAATTTACACAGGCTTCAACTTCCCTTTGGACTTCAACTGCAGTTGTTTTCCGGTGAGCAGAGCATCCATCTGAACATCCACTGGATCGGTCCCAGCAGCTGCGCCCTCTCCTTCCGCCAAAACCAAATGGCCGCATTGTAGTTCTCGTCACGTATTATCCGCGTAGCTGCTCGCCAGTCATGCTTCTCCATCTCCTCCCGTGCCGCCCTGCCCATGGCGTCCCTGAAGTCGTCGCAAGCCAACAGGTGTTTGATCTTGTTCAGACAGTCATCCAGGTCGCCGGGGGTGAACAGGAAGCTGGTCCTCCCTTCGTGCTCCTCCGGTATGATGTCAGGTATCCCTCCTGCACGAGCTGCGACCACGGGGATGCCGGACGACATGGCCTCCAGCACAACTTGCCCCAGGGTCTCAGATTCCGAAGGCATCAAGAAGACATCCCCACTGGCATATGCCTTTGAGAGCTCCTCACCTTGGAGCATGCCTGTGAACACCGCAGGCATGCCTGTGAACATCTTCTCCAGTTCAGGCCTGTCTCAACACCGAGTCAAAAAGATTCATGGAGGGTTTAGATTCCAGCATGATTGAAATTACGGCAAATCCTTGGCAGCACACATCAAGGATTCCACCTGTAATCTTTAGGTGAAAGGACAAACTGAGAAGAAGTGTCTTTTACCTGTATGGTCCATCTCCTACAACTGCAATTCTAACTCCTGGTAGCCTTTCCATAACCCTGATCGATCAAGCATTATACATGAATTATATACTTGTGGATGCGAAAATACAATGGTATACTTACTGTCCTGTTGGCGATCAGTCACTTTATACATGTCAAACAAATTCACCTTTTGAGAAAATCCAAGCTCTTTTCGACTCCTAAGCGTCCAACATGAATCAACAAAGGCTTTTCTGGTTCACCATTACTGACAAAAGGAGAAGAAAGAGCATAACAAATGTGTCATTTTTCATGTGTGCCATGAAGGAGTTCATTAAAAAAAAAAAATGGTGTCATTTACATGTTACTTTTTATTAGCAGTGGTGGATTGTGAAGGGTACCTTAGCCTTACACGCATTTCGTGGCTGCAAAAACGAGGATGGAAGCTTTCAGAGTCGATACCTTTATTCCAAAGGCGTAATTTATCGGCTGCGAAACAAGAAAGACATCATCAAGAGCACAAAGGAAATTGTAAGACGTCAGCAACAATGTTTAGAGAAGCTTCCACCAAAATGTCTAACCTGCTGTTGCATGAGCAGCTATGAGATCCTTGCCGATAGCAGCTGACGGCACCAAAGTAAGATCAGCAGCTCTATGAAGGAACCCTTAGAAAGAAAAGCCAGGGTTTGAGTAACATTCTATGGCAATGAAGGATCTTAGATGAAAGAATACAAAAGATCAAGGCTTACTTATGACTGACCACATTGGCTCCACCAACCAACTGAATGTATATCTCGGTATATATCTGTGTACATGCGAGCAAGAGTAACAAATCATTGTACCAGGTTATACATTTATGAAAGGCATTTAACTGACGCATGGAAAATATTAGATGCGTACTATCTCGATATCGATATTCTTATGTTTCATGTTATTTCTTGAAAACAGGTTTCAAATTGATAGCATTCACTCAAAGATTATAACAATATACAGAGAACAAGAGGTATTGCCAATAGAAGCCATCATCTGCTACTGTTTATTCTTTAAGTGCATTGATGTCATTCAACAACTAATTGTGCACAAATTTTCATTAACTAGGCAACTAAGTAACTTTGCCTAAAATTTTATTGTGGTTTTGCAGCGTAGCAAGTCATAGTGAACCTCCATAAATTAATTATCTTTGTAAGTCTTTCTCTCAATTTGTCATCTACGTCAGCATTCGTGTTTAAAATTTTCATTTTACCCCGAAGAAAATCAGTCAACCAGAGAGAAGACAAATGTAGTATGTGTAGTAGAATGTTTATTGAAGCTAAATGGATTGGAACTTTTAGCCGCCACAGAGAAGAACAAAACCGGTTCTAATAATTGTTATTTTGACGCAGATGAGGATGAGGCATCCAAGCATTATAAGTGAATCTGAAAGTCATGTTTGAAATCGAAAAAACTAGAAATACAAAAAAACAGTGTTAGAATGAATAGCATTCTCAAGGATTTGATAAGGAGATTAACATGCAATGGTTATGTTAGTGTATAATACTCAAGTGATCTTCTTCGATAATAATCAGTTGTACTTACAACAAGCATAATTAAACCACCAGGTAAAACAGAATTACTGCTGCCTATAGCAAGATAGGATCCCTTCCAAATCAATTCTGATAATAACAGTTACACAGGATTCTAATTCTAGTGAAATATGATAAATCAAACTAACGATCCTAGTCATAAGCTATTGTGAAGAAGTCAACTCACTTTGGAACATGGGTGTGATATGACATCACTATAGGAACACAGAGCATCTTGGCAATTGTCAGAGCACCAAATACCTGCAATACTAAAGGATGAGTAGGAAATCATGCAAGAGAATTAAAGTCACCATGTGTAGAAATGTTTTTCTATGTTACAATTACCATGATTCCTGGTGAAGATGCATGAATAATATCTGGCTTAAAGTTTGCAACCTCTGAAATTATTCTTGGGCTAAGCGCCAGGGAAAGTGGAACTTTTTGATACCAGGGGCAGGGAAAGCTGCAAAGAGAACTCAGGACCATGAAAAAAGGCAAAAAAGCAGACAGCAATTGGACCATAATAAAAGGCAGGAAAAGAACAGCAATTAAAGTGCATGATGTAGATGAATTTGATGGAGGATAAACGGGACCAGATAATTTCGTTTCCGAAACCAAGTGTATGTTTCTGCGTGCTGTTGATATTTGATTCTTACTTCCAGAACCTATGTTAGTAGTAGTAGCTCTTCGTTCAATGTCGTCTAGAAAGTAAGAAGCCTCATATGAACTATCTTCCTGAGACTCATTTGATTGACCATTTAACATGAGCAAACATTCAAAGATGCAAAAAATCCACTAATTATTTTCAAGGCAAAGTTTGGCACATCATCACTAGACACAAACCTCTCGAGCCAATAATGGTACCTTACGAACCAAGTGTTCAATATGATTGAGGACAAACGAAACCAAACTGACAAAATAGTATCGCTAAAATTTTCTTTTGTGGTTTGATGGTTTTGAATAGTAGCATACCATTTATGATGCCTATCATGACCATACATATAATACAGGACCCTAATAACATACCATGAGCATATCAACTCAACGCAAACAATGTAAAACAATGAATCACGCAGTGAATCACAGTACACTTTAATTCAATAACGCATAATACATAGTGCAAAAAAAAAAAAAAAAAACCAATTAAGTCTAATTTATCTCTGTACATGACAATTTACAGACATCAAGCAGTGAAATCTTAAGTTTGCTTACCTCCATGAACCAATAACCTTTGCACCATGGAACTCTTGAGGCACCCCTTCATGGTTAGTCACAACGATTACCTGCACCCCGCACAATTAAGTCATTAATTAGATTTTGCACCGAAGAAGTCCTAAAAAAATCTCCCTTTCGTTCATCTTATATACACTTTTTCTACATAATAGAATGTCCAAATCAAAGCAAGGTTTTGATAATACTGACTGCTTTGCTTGCAAATCAACCATACAAGTGAATTTGTAACACAGACACCGGTAGAATAAATAACTCTACCAAGATAAAGCCAAACTGAGAAGTATTTACCTCATCTCCCATTTCACGCAAATTTTTTATGAAATTCTGAAAGCGGTTCTTATATCCGGAGACATAACTGCGAGGCAATCCAAAGACAGATTTAGTAGTGCAGCAGAATAAACAATCAAATTTACTGTTAAAACCATGGGGTAATAATAGGAAAAGACATTGTTCATCGGTCAACTACCAAACTAAGAATTAAACAGCATAAACAAGGGTGGATTTATAATTAAGGTATATCAATTTGGTATAAAAGATTAGTGATTATTATTAACATGATGCTATTCATATGAAGACACTGAGGATTCCTAGACATACTCATCAAGCATGTATAACACAATCCCTGAGTAGCTCTTCAATCTCTAGATGTTCTTTTTGCGTGGGCTATGTTAGATCAAAAATATGATCTGAATCCAGAGTTTTAGCATATACATATAAATACCAAGATTTAGAGGAGTAGAAACAATCAGAAAAGAGGGAACAGTTTGAATCTCAGGGAACTTCCTAATCATGCTACATATTTAAAGACTATTTACAATGATACTACAAATTGAAAGAGAAGGAAAAGGGCAAAAAAAAAAAAAAAATCCAACAGAAAGGTGACACCCAAATCCTCAGAACCCTCATCGAGATTACAACTTTCACAAGGTAAAGCAAGAAAGAGATGAAATTTGCCCAGAAGAACACACCATCTACCAGGAGGCAACTCACAGTAGCATCCAAATCAACAAGAAACCCACTTCAAGATTGCAAGCTGGATATGCTTCTTAAATTAAAGGGAGGAAACATCGTGGAGTCAAACCGCATCAGCAAGCAAGAGATGGAAAGGGATGGGGAACTGACGCGAAGGGAGAGGGCTCAACGAAGAGGGCAATGCGGCGGGGCCCGGAGTTGGCCTCGGGGTCCTCCAACAGCTGCGGGGGCGTCTCCTCCCCCTGCACTAACGCCTCCCTGATCTCTTCCATCGTCATCCCTGCGCTCGCCGCAGTTGGAGGTCTCCTCCTCCGACGGAAGGGCACAAGAGGAAGACGAAACGGGAGAGAAGAGAGAGTGGGAGGAAGGATTTATAAACAGTAGCAGTTCTGCTGCTGTTGGGTGTTCGGGGTATCTGCGCCTCTCAAAGTATATTCTCATCATCGCTCGCGGTAAAAAGGAATCCCATGTGAGCATATGCTTCAATCTCTGTCTCTCTCTATCCCTCTTATCTCGCTTGGGAGTTGGATTCGGTGCTTCCTCCCTCTCCCTTACGTTGGATGTAGTTTTCCTTCCCAATCTCATTCCTATACGAACACGCCACCTATCGCTATCTTGGCTGCTTTGCTCTGTTGGATTTAGTTCGCGTACGTCTCCCTCCTGCAGTAGATCCACAAGGCTAATTATAGATCACCTTTTAGCATCGCGTGCTGTGAATATTTTAGTATCACGTTTTTTATACTTTTAAAACTTCTATTAGGATATCGATCGAGTGACATAATTAATTTTTATTTATTTTAATATTATCGATTATATTAGCGGCTACCTAAGAAGTGATATGACATGCTGAATTACTCATTTTATAAAAAATAAAATGGTCATTTAAGTCATATCTCTTATTGGGTGCTGCATTGGATTTGTTGGCTTGTTCTTGACATATGAATTACTTATTAGATGTTTCTATCTTTGAATCTAGATTTATTATCACATGATTTGCGACTAAGCTGTTGTGGATTCTCTCTCTTGCTATGCTCTTTTTAATTTTGTGGTTAAAATCCTCATTTTCTTCTTTCTCAAGATCCATTATTTGCTTGATTATTTTGCAAAAAGAGCAAATTTTTTGGTCAAATCTTATCTTTCAGATAGGTTTTCTTGGTGTTATTGATTGTTTTGTTCAAAATGATTTCTTTTTCTTAATACGTTTTATGGATGATTTGGTTTGCCACAAGAACAAAAGAAACGTGAGGTTTGAAATACCATCCTTTGCTTAATGTTTTCCCCTTTCAATTTGAATGTGTATGTTCTTCTTGTTATGAATGTGCATGTTCTAATCTTGTTTCTCTTTTGCATTGTGCATGTCTCAGCTTTTTAATTTCTTTCATCAATCTTTTGATTGTGGAGTCCCTCAGTCTCCTATTGCTCCTCTAAACAATAACTCTTATTTCGATCTCAATCATGGTCAAACCAAAACCCAATGCCCCATTGCTCCAATTATCACCCTCCCATCTCCTTGATTTCAAGCAATTCATCAAACTCAAGTATGTCAAGCTTGGTTACCACTGCTTGATTAGCCACGAGATGTGCCTGTTCTTCTAACCCCTTATCGTCACCGTTGTTGTCTAGGTTTCCACCTTATCTATGGAGGACCTTCATGACCTTTGGGATCATCATTGGTTCAATATCGTACTCCATACTTCTGATAAGACCCTAAAGTTTTATCGTCGCTCTGATACCAATTGATAAGACCTTACGATCTTATCGTAGAAGAAAGGGGAGAAAAGGAAATGATAATGATCGCTTCGAGGGGATCGGCCCTCCTTGATCACTTCGAGGGGATCGACCTCCTAGGGTTTGTCCACATAGTGGAATAATATTTCATTGATTGATTCATTGAAAGAAATGGTTACATCACTATTTATAGAGTTCCACTTAGAGTCCACTAAGACTTAGACTCTTAATAATAAATAAATATTAAATAAATCTCTACCCAACTCTAACTGAACTAAACAGACTCAATAAACAACTGGACTAAATAGACTCAATAAACATTATTCAATACATCAGAAAAGGGGTCCTAACAGTTCCTCCCTCTTCAAATCAGCCTTGTCCTCAAGGCTGAGCAGCATCAATCTCGGGGAGCTTCTCTTTCAGCACTTTAGTCATAGACCATCTGCAAACGCATCACAACCCGTTGATCAAGTAAGTATGGTCTCCACTTTTTGATAGTGTAAGCAACAGGTCGGTCTTTCAATTTAGTAATCGTTGCAAGAAACTCCTAGCCTTTACTATCATAAGTTAAAATTCGTCCATCAACGATCTTTACTTTGAATCTGTCATAGCCTTCAATGTGCTAAGCTAATCGGGCTGCAACTTTCCTATCCATAAAATTATTAGTGCTGCACGTATCAATCAAAATAGTGACAGGCTGATGCTTCAAAGTTTCTCTAACTTTCATAGTTTGTGGGTTAGCATAGCCAACCAATGCATACACTGTATATGTGATGGCTTCAATATCTTCATTAGTTTCCACACCTTCATAATCGGAGTTCAACTCTTCTGCTTTTGGTTCCTCTCTAATTGGCTCAATCATCATATGTTGCCCTTGTTTACTTTGGTGCTCCATCCTCCACTTTTCATCATAGTGCAAACCTCTTGGTAATCTTTCCTTACTAATTTTTTTCTCATGTAGATGTGCAAATGAGATCACAACTATCATAGTGCGAGGTTGACGAGTCTTAACTTCACACCGGATCTTTGGATTAAGCCCTTCAATAAATGTATCCAGAAGCTATCGTTCCGACCAATCTCTAGCTTGATTTGACAATCTTTCAAACATACTATGATATTCCAACACTGTAGATGTTTGATGAATTTTGACGAGCTGACCATCAACATTCTCATATTCGGATGGGCCAAATCGAACAAGAAGCCCTCTTTTGAACTTCTTGTTAGGAAATCATGGGGGGCGACATCATATGCGCAGCGGAAGAACAAGAAAACAAAAATCCCCGATTCCCAAAAAGATGTTCGTCGTCGTGCGAAGATTGGTGCGCAAAAATCCGCAAAACACAAAACTGCGTATAGAGATTGTGTTACCTAGGGAGATCGTATATCCCTGTTTCCTTGCAGATCCTTAGGAGAGGGTGAAGGAGGTCAAGCGTCCTCCTCTCTAGCGGTGATCCACACAGCAGGGTTGCGACGACGCTCCTCAAAACTCCAGGCCTACTTTGAGGTGGAGAGGGAGAGGAGAATAAGAAAGGCAAGCAAAGACTCTAGCCTATGAGGTTGTGAATCCCTCCTATTTATAGAGATCCCGTGTCAAACCCTAATGGGTCCTTCCCTAGTGGGTATTAGATCTGCATCCAATAAGACAAGGGCTCCGTCGGATATCTCATATCCGAACCTCTACTCATCGCAATGCCTACCATATGTGTGTGACCCTCTAGGCCCAATATCGAGTTGGCCGTGAGTCACACCTATCAGAACTCCTTCTGACTGAGTGAATTATTATCTCTGTAATAATTCACTTGACTTATCGACTACGGACGTACTATGCCACTACGCCGTAGTCCCCAGACGATACAGGGGAATCCAATCCATTTGACCTGTTTGTCCTCAGTTACCATGTACCTATAGTCCCTCATCCATCTAATATCCTAGAGACCGTATATCGAGCATGGTGTTGTCAGACCCATACGGTTTCTACTCGAGTCTCGCTCTAATCGGATTCTCCCGGAGAACTCTTTCTCTCTCAACCCGAATGACCCTGGCCAGGGATTTGTCTGAGCAAGAACACATGGGATATTCCTCTCATGATGCCGAGAGTGGATGATCCTCTGTCGACACTCAATAGCCCTCGTAAGGTCGACTACCACTCCCAATGACCAGTTGTACTTGATCTGGGACAACCAAACATATAAGTCTGGTATCAAAGAGTGGAGCACTCATACAGGACATCCTTGGTGTCTCAAGTCTAAGGACCAGATACACCACTAGGACTACGGAATCGCTGTCTGACAATAAGGCATCATCAACCATCCAGCATTCCGTAAGCGGATCAATCAATGAACTCATTCTCCAATGAGCACCTGTACTGTATCCCTAGTGTCCCTACACGAGCAGCTATGAGACCAGCTGCATCCATCATATGGACGGGTATACAGCACACCAGTCTATCCGGTTATCACGATGTCCCTCTCGAGTAACCTATGACCGGGATTATTTAGGATATGTGTTTGAAGGTGAATCGATCTCATTATCGTGATCTCATCACGATCCGATTCCCATTGCACAAATCCAAGGACATCACAATATATATATGTATTTATGCAATAGTTATAAAGTGATATACGCCAAAATATAATAAGCAAAAAGATTCTGTATCAAGTCACACGTGCCATCACTCATGTGATTGGCTTGCTGGGCACCTATGACTAGCAATCTCCCACTTGACCTAAAGCCAATCACCTATGTGTCTGATCCCCATCAGACCCCTGTGACGCTCAAAGACAATCTGAGACAACGGCTTTGTCAGTGGATCTGCAATGTTATCTTCGGATTGAACTCTTTCCACTACTACATCTCCTCGGGTTACGATCTCTCTTATAAGTTGGAACCTCCTCAGAACACTTCTGATGAGACCCGGGTTCCCTTATTTGAGTAATCACCCCATAGTTGTCACAATATAAGGAAGTCGACTTGTCGCTATCTGTATCGACTCCCAAATCTGTGATGAACTTCTTCACCCAGACTCTCTCCTTTGCTGCATCTGATGCAGCAATGTACTCCGCCTCTGTGGTCGAGTCAGTAGTGGTATCTTGCTTGGAACTCTTCTAGCACACTGCTCTTCCATTCAAGGTGTACACATACCCTGAATTCGACTTGCTATCATCGACATCAGACTGAAAACTTGAGTCAGTGAAGCCTTCAGCCTTAAGGCTATTACCTCCATATACTAGTAAAAGATCCTTAGTCCTTCTCAAGTACTTAAGGATACACTTTACTGCTTTCCAGTGCTCCAAGCCTGGATCCGCCTGATACCTGCTCGTGACACTCAGAGCATGCGCTATATCAGGCCTAGTACATAGCATGGCATACATGATATATCATATTGCTGAGGCATAAGGTATCATATCCATGTTCGCCCTTTCTTAGAATTTTCAATGCCAAACCTTTTGACAATGGTTTCTATGTACCTGGACTGGGACAAGCCAAGCATCCTCTTGGATCTATCTCTATAGATTCTAATCCCCAAGATATAGGATGCTTCCCCTAAGTCCTTTATGGAGAAGTGTCTAGATAACCAAGTCTTTACTGTGGATAGCATTCCTACGTCATTCCCAATGATGAGGATGTCATCCACATATAACACTAAAAAGGTGATAGCGCTCCCACTTACCTTCCTGTATACACAAGGCTCATCTTCGTTCTTAACGAAGTCATAAGATCTGATTGACTCATCAAATCTTATGTTCCAACTTCGGGAAGCTTGCTTTAGTCCATAAATGGATTTAAGCAACCTACACACCTTATCTGGGCAGTTCTTGGACACAAATCCCTCAGGTTGCATCATATACACCTCCTCCTCGATGTTCCCATTGAGGAATGCAGTTTTCACATCCATCTGCCAGATCTCATAATCATAGTGTGCTGCAATAGCCAATAGAATTCTGATGGATTTTAGCATTGCTACGGGTGAGAAGTTTCGTCGTAGTCAACACATTGCCTTTGATGATACCCTTTAGCCACTAGCCTTGCTTTATAGGTCTCTACCTTTCCATCTACTCCGATCTTTTTCTTAAAGATCCATTTGCAACCGATGGGTACAATACCTTCGGACGCATCAACTAGGTTCCAAACCTTATTGGAGTACATAGAATCCATCTCAGAATTCATGGCTTCTTGCCACTTCCCGGAGTCTATACTCATAATAGCCTCCTCGTAGGTCTGAGGATCAATATCCTCTACATCCTCTGCTCTAATATGTCCCACATATCTCTCAGGAGGATGGGATACTCTATCAGACCTGCGTAAAGTTGATACTTGTGTATTAGGTACCTGAACAGACTCGGGCTGTAGAGTGGTGCTTGAGCTTGGTTCTCTAACTTCGCTCAACTCTATCATTCTCCCACTGTCTCCACCAAGAATGTGTTCATTCTCAAGGAACACTGCTCTCTTAGCTATAAAGACCTTTTGGTCCTTGAGATGATAGGAATAATACCCACAAGTTTCCTTGGGGTATCCCACAAATTTGCATCGCTCTGTCCTTGATTCTAACTTATCGGGGTTGTGTCTTCTAACATGGGCAGGGCAGCCCCAAATCTTAACAACCTTAATATCAGGCTTCTTCCCTTTCCATATCTCATATGGTGTAGACACTACCGACTTAGTTGGAACTCTGTTCAGAAGGTAAGCTGCGGTTTCTAGGGCATATCCCCATAATGAGATGGGTAGGTCAGCGAAACTCATCATGGACCGTACCATATCTAATAATGTACGATTTCTCCTTTCAGAGACACCATTGAGCTGAGGTGTATAAGGAGGTGTCCATTGGGATAATATCCCATGGTCCTTGAGGAACTGAGTAAACTCTGTACTTAAGTACTCACATCCTCGATCTGATCGAAGAGTTTTGATACTCTTTTCAGTCTGGTTCTCCATCTCATTCTTATACTCTCCGAATTTCTCAAAGGCCTCGGACTTGTACTTCATTAAGTACACATATCCATACCTTGAGAAATTATCAGTAAATGTAATGAAGTAGGAGTAACCTCCAATGGCATGAGTTGACATGGGTCCACATACATCACTATGTATGAGTTCCAACAACTCAGTGGCTCTCTCTCCAGTTCCACTAAATGGAGAGTTAGTCAGTTTTCCACGAATGCAAGGCTCACAAGTTGCATAAGACATATAGTCGAATGGATCTAGATATCCATCATTTAACAACTTTTGAATCCTTTTTTCATGGATGTGACCTAGCCTACAATGCCACAGGTATGCACTGTTCAACTCATCTCGTTTCCTTTTGGACACATTTACATTCATGATATGTGGAGTGGTGTCTAACATAAATAAACCATTATGCAATGTTCCTTTCGTGATGATCTTATCATCTAATAATATCGAACAACCATTGTTCTCAAAAACAAATTTATATCCACTAACTGTTAAACATGAAATGGAGATAATGTTTTTGATAATAGAAGGAACAAAATAACATGCATCTAATGCAATAAAAGCTCCACTAGGCAGATGTAGGGCGACCTCGCCAACAGCTAATACAACAACTTTTGCTCCATTACCCATCTTGAGGTCCATCTCGCCTCTTTCAAGTCTCCTAGGCCTTGCCAGAACCTGCAACGAATTGCATATATGATAAGCACTACCGGTATCCAATACCCATGTGTTATCATAAGATTCTGACAAATGGAGACTCATCATGAATGTACTTGAAGCTTCATCAAGCTTTTGTTTCGCCCTTTCTGCAAGGTACTCTTTGCAGTTTCTCTTCCAGTGCCCATCTTTACCACAGTGGAAGCACTGGCATTTGTCCTTTGTTGGGTATTTCTTAGCAACCTTTGCTTTACCTTGTTTGCCCTTGCCCTTTCCCTTCTTAAGGAACCTTTCTGCTTTCCTTTTCTTTCTGGTCTCACCAGTGTAGAGAACTGGCTTCTCTTTCTTAATAGTACTCTCTGCCTCCCTTAACATATTTAGGAGCTCTGGGAGAGTCACCTCAAGCTTGTTCATATTAAAATTCATTATGAACTGTGAAAAGGAATCTGGTAGGGACTGAAGCACAATGTCCACACACAAGTTATCCTCTAGGACCATTCCTAGACCTGTGAGTTTCTCTATCCACTCAATCATCTTTAGGACATGGTTCTGAACCGGTGTCCCCTCAGTCATCCTAGCGCGGAAAAGGCTCTTGGATATCTCATATCGTTGAGTCCTTCCCTGTTCCTCAAACAATTTGCGGACATGTAGGAGAATGGATCTGGCATCCATCTTTTCATGTTATCTCTGTAACTCTGGAGTCATAGAGCCCAATATATAGCACTGAGCAAGAGTGGAGTCATCAATGTACTTCATGTAGCAAGCGATCTCATCCTCGCTTGCCCCTTCTTCGGGCGTAGGCATCACTGTATCAAGGACGTACACGATTTTCTCCGCTGTGAGAACAATTCTCAAGTTACGGAGCCAATCCGTATAATTTGGACAAGTGAGGCGGTTGACATCAAGTATGCCACGTAAGGGATTTGAAAGCGACATTTTCTGAAAATAAAGATGTAGCAGAAATGAATAACATGCAGATTTTACAAGAAATAAACTATCAAGATATGGACTTCTATCTTAATATGCTCCCACTATTTTACTAATGAGTCACGCGACACCCTCAGCACGTGAAACGGAAGTCTCCGGTAGACTTCTAGTGGGGATCAGGATCCAATCAGCGTCTTAGTGTAACCTCGAGGGACTCGACCAATCATACTAACCCTAAAAGGTAGGCAACTCTTGCCGATCACAACTCCTTGTGATTCCCGTCCTGTTCGGCCTCCGAATCACCATGGCCTCGAGGGACTCGACCAACCATGATGCTCGGTTAAGTCAACACCTTCGTTACAAGATGAGTCTGATTTAATGATATACCCTCGAGGGACTCGACCAAGCATATCATGCCCTCAGATCACCGGTGACATCTCTATGTCGTAAGCAAGATAGCGAATCGCGATATAGGTGAGTCTCGAGGGACTCGACCAACTCAACCTACACCGGGAATCGGTTCCTACTCATAACGATGGAAGGCCACGTGGGTCAATCTAATTGCCTCACGTTTACCGACTTAATATTATCGAGAGATGTTTCTAAGATTTGGTCTCCTAATATGACATGCCACACATATACATATTTAATATATATCTACATCGCATGCAAATATATATACTTATCTAATATGTGTATAAGCAATCACACCAGATGATCATGGACCACAACCTAATATGATTAGGCCCGAGCCAGTAGGCCTAATCACTCACATCAAGATCTATGTGTGCAACAGTGCATCTCCATGCCCTGTGATCGTCCATCTCGTCCTCGTCGATTCCGTCGACATCTTGATGCATCTCCATGCATCACGATCGTCCGTCTCGTGGGTCCCGCTATCGCATCCACGCTCCCGCTGCGCCTCCTCATATGATTACAACTTAATCATAGGCACGCAGGCCCGACAATAAACGAGAAATATAATGGAGACTCGCAGACCTCAATAATAATAATCACAAGTACACACATCACACGGTCTATGATCATCCGTCCACACATCATACATCACATGTATAAATAATCATCATCATGTAGGACTACTAGATAATAATAAAAAATAATAATCAACTAAACTTTTTAATTAATTAATATTTTCTGAAATCAGGGACATGTAGGGAATTTCTGAATTTATAAGGGTATTTTCGTAATTTGGACAAAGGACAGAAACAAGAATTTCTTAAATTCCGAGGGGTAAAACTATCTTTTTCCCAGAAAACCCTAATGCCCTACTATCCTTTGCTGCTGCCGCCACCCTTGTAACAGGCTTGTGATCGACGTAGGGTCGGCAGCCTACAGGTGGGGCACCCGTGGGCATAGCGCCCGTAGTGGCGGCACAACCCGCGGGCACAATGCCACCCGCAAGGGTGACCATCGCTTATAGTGGTGCCAGTAGGTAGGGTTGCCCGCGGACACAACGCCACCCACAGGGGCGACCGTCGCCTGCAGCAATGCTGGTAGGTAGGGGCACCCGCTCGCGGATGAGCCGCTCGCGGGTAGAGGCAGTGCCTCCCCCCCATAGTGGCTGTCGTTGGCGGGGTGGTGGCGACCACTGCAACACAACAAGGGAGAAAGGGGATTAGGGATTTTTGGAAAACTAATAGATTCGCCCCTCAAAATTAAAAAATTCTAAATTCTATCCTTTCTATCTAAATTATCAAAATACCCCTCACAATTCAAAAAATTCCATAAATGTCTCAAAATTTAAAAAATATTAATTAATTAAAAAAATTAATTAATTAATATTATTATCTAGTAGTCCTACATGATGATGACATGTACATGTGATGTATGATGTAAATGGATGATCATAGACCGTGTGATGTGTGTACATGTGATGTGATTATTATTATTAATGAGGCTTGTAACTCTTTATTTTTCTCGTTTATTATCGGGAAGCGTGGAAGCGATAACGAGACCTACGAGGACGAGATGGATGATTATGATTCATGGAGATGCATCGAGATGTCGACAGAATCAACGAGGATAAGATGGACAATTACAGGGTATGAAAATATACCGCTACACATAGATCTTGATGGGGGTGATTAGGCTCACTGACTCACGCCTGATCGCATCAGGCTGTGGTCCATGATCATATATATATATATATATGTATGTGTGTGTGTGTGTGTATGTGACATGTCATATTAGGAGACCAAATCAAAATCCTCTCTCTCGATAATATTAAGTCGGTAAATGTGAGACAATTAGATTGACCCACGTGATCTTCCATCGTTATAGGTAAGGACCGATTCTCGATGTAGATTGAGTTAGTCAAGTCCCTCAAGGCTCACCTATATGGCGATTTGCTATTTTGCCTACGACATAAAGATGTCACTGGTGACTTGAGAACATGGAATACTTGGTCGAGTCCCTCGAGGGTATATCATCGAATCATACTCATCTTGTAACAATGGTGTTGATTTAACCGAACATCATGGTTGGTCGAGTCCCTCGATACCATGGCGGTTTGGAGGTCGAATAGGATAGTAATCACAAGGAGTTGTGATCGGCAAGAATTGTCAACCTTTTGAGATTAGTGTGATTGGTCGAGTCCCTCGAGGTTACACTGAGACGTTGATTATATCCTAATCCCCATTAGATTAAGATAGAAGTTCATATCTTACTTATTTATTTTTCTGTGAAATATACATGTTATTTATTTATGTTGCATATTTATTTTTAGAAAATAACGTTTTAAAATCCCTTACATGGCATACTTGATGTCAATTACCTCACTGGTCCGAATCATATGGATTGGCTCCGTAATTTGAGAATTATTCTCACGACGGAGAAAATCATGTACGTCCTTGATACAATGATATTTATGCCCAAGGAAGGAGTAAGTAAGGATAATATCGCTCGCTACGTGAAGTGCATAGATGACTCCACTCTTGCTCAGTATTATATATTGGGCTCCATGACTCCTGAGTTATAGAGGTAGCATGAAAAGATGAATGTTAGATTTATTCTCCTACATGTCCATAAACTATTTGAGGAATAGATAATGACTTAGTGATATGAGATATCCAAGAGTCTTTTTCGCACTAGAATAATTGAGGGGACACCGGTTCAGAACCATGTCCTAAAGATGATTGAGTGGATAGAGAAACTCAGGTCTCGGAATGGTCATAGAGGATAACCTGTGTATGGATCTTATGCTTCAATGCCTACTAGATTCCTTTTCACAGTGCATAATAAATTTTAATATAAACGAGCTTGATGCGACTCTCCCTATGCTCCTCAATATGTTGAGGGAGGCAGAGAGCACTATCAAGAAATAGAAGTCAGTTCTCTATACTGGTGAGACTAGAAAGAAAAGGAAGATAGAAAAATCCCTTAAGAAGGGCAAGGGCAAGGACATACTAGGTAAAACAAAGGTTGATAAGAAAGATCTGATAAAGGACAAATGTCAGTGCTTCCACTGTGGCAAAGATAGGCACTAGAAGAGGAATTGCAAAGAGTACATTACAGAGAGGGCAAAACAGAAGCTTGAAGAAGCTTCATATACATTCATGATCAGTCTTTATTTGTCATACTCTTATGATAACACATGAATATTGGATACCGGTAGTGCTTATCAAATTTGTAATTCGTTATAGGTTCTGAAAAGAGCTAGGAGATTGGCGAGAAGCGAAATGAACCTCAAGATGGGCAATGAAGCAAAAGTTATTGTAGTAGCTGTTGGCAAGGTCACCCAACATCTACCTAGTGGAGCTATTATTGCATTGGATGCATATTATTTTGTTCCTTCTACTATCAAAAATATTATTTTCATTTCATGTTTAATAGTTAGTTGATATAAATTAGTTTTTGAGAACAATGGTTGTTCAATACTATTAGATGATGACATCATTACAAGAGAAACATTGCATAATAGTTTGTTTACACTAGACACTGCTCCAAATATCATGAATGTAAGTGTATCCAAGAGGAATGAGATAAGGTGAATAGTGCATACATACGACATTGTAGGCTAAGTCACATCCATGAGAGAATTATTCAAAAGTTACTAAATGATGGATATTTAGATCCATTCAACTATAAGTCATATGCAACTTGCGAACCTTTCCTTCATGGAAAACTGACCAACTCTCTTTTTAATGGAAATGGAGAAAGAGAGACACTAAGCTGCTAGAACTCATGCATAGTGATGTATGTGGATCCATGTCAACTCATGTCATTGGTGGTTACTCCTATTTTATTACTTTTACTAATGATTTCTCAATGTATGAACATGTGTACTTGATGAAGTATAAGTCCAATGCCTTTTAGAAATTTAGAGAGTATAATAATGAAGTGGAGAACCAAACTGGAAAGAGTATCAAGACTCTTCGATCAGATCGATGAGATGAGTACTTGAGTACAGAGTTCACCCAGTTCCTTAAGGACCATAGGATTCTATCTTAATGGATACTTTGTTACACACCTCAGCTCAATGGTGTATCTGAAATGAGGAATCGTACACTATTGGACATGGTATAGTCCATGATGAGCTTCGCCGACCTACCAATCTCATTCTAGGGATATGTCCTAGAGACCGCAGCTTACCTTCTGAACAAAGTTTCAACTAAGTCAATAGTGTCTACACCATATGAGATATGGAAAGGGAAGAAGCATAATCATAAGGTTGTTAAGATTTGGGGCTACCCTGCTCACGTTAAAAAACACAACCCCAATAAGTTGGAATCGAAGACGGAGCGGTGCAACTTCGTAGGGTACCCTAAGGAAACTTGTGGGTATTATTTCTATCATTCCGGACCAAAATGTCTTTGTAGCCAATAGGGCAATGTTCCTTGAGAAGGAACACATTCTTAACGGAGGCAATAGGAGCGTGATAGAATTGAGCGAGGTTGGAGAACCTAGCTTAAGCACTACTCCACAGCTCGAGTTTGTTCAGGTATATAACACATAGGTTCTGACTTTACGTAGGTCCAATAGAATATCTTATCCTCCTTAGAGATATGTGAGACATATTAAAGGAGAGGATGTTGAGTATATTAATCCTCAAACCCATGAGAAGACTATTACAAGTATAGACTCCGGGAAGTGGCAACAAGCCATAATTTCTTACATATATTTCATGTACTCCAACAAGCTTTGGAATATAGTTGAAGCACCCGAGGGTATTGTACCCATCAGTTGCAAGTGAATCTTCAAGAAGAATATCGGAGTGGATAGAACGGTAGAGACCTAAAAAGTAAGGCTAGTGGCTAAGCGATATCATCAAAGACAATGTGTTGAGTATGACGAAACCTTCTTACCCGTAGTCATGATAAAATCCATCTGAATTCTATTGGCTATTGCATAATATTATGATTATGAGATCTAGCAGATGGAGTGAAAACCGCGTTCCTCAATAGCAACCTCGAGGAAGAGGTGTATATGATACACCCTGAGTGATTCGTATCTAAGGACTATCCAGATAAGGTGTGTAGGTTGCTTAGGTTCATTTATTGACTGAATCAAGCTTCTCAAAGTTAGAACACAAGATTTGATGAGACAATAAAATCTTATGACTTCATTAAAAATAAAGATGAGCCTTGTATATATAAGAAGATAAGTGAGAGCGCTATCACCTTCTTAGCATTATATGTGGATGACATCATGATCATTGGGAATAATGGAGGAATGCTATCCATAGTAAAGACTTGGTTATCTAGACACTTCTCCATGAAGGACTTAGGGGAAGCATCTTATATCTTAAAAATTTTGATCTATAAAGATAGATCCAAGAGGATGCTTGGCTTATCCCAATCTAAGTATATAGACACTAATGTCAAAAGGTTTAACATGAAAAATTCTAAGAGAGGTCTCATACCGATGAGACATGGAATATCGCTTTCTAGGAGTATATTCCCAAAGACTCTTGAAGAAAGGGCGAACATGGATAGGATACCCTATGCCTCAATGATAGCGTTTATCATGTATGTCGTGCTATGTACCAGGCCTGATATAATAGATGCTCTAAGTGTCAAGAACAGGTATAAGACATATTCAGGCTTAAAACACTAGAAAGGAGTAAAGTATATTCTTAAGTACTTGCGAATGACTAAGAATCTTTTACTGGTATATAGAGATAGTAGCCTCAAGGTTTAAGGCTATACAGACTCGAGTTTCCAATCTGTTGGAAGAGTTCAAAGCAAGATACTATTACTAACTCGACCATAGAGGCGGAGTACATTGCTGCAACAGAGGTAACAAAGGAGGGAGTCTAAACGAAGAAGTTCATCACAGATCTGAGAGTCGTGAAGGGCAACGAGGAGCCGATTCCCTTATATTGCGATAACAGAGGCAGAGTATATTGCTACAATAAAGGCAGCAAAGGAGGGACTCCAAATGAAGAAGTTCATCATAGATCTGGGAGTCGCAATGGGCAACGAGGAGTTGATTCCCTTATATTGCGATAACAACGGCTCGATTGCTCAAACGAATGAACCGAGGTCTCATCAAAAGTATTATGAGGAGGTTCCATCTAATCAGAGAGATCGTAGCCCGAGGAGATGTAGTAGTAAAAAGAGTTTCATCCGAAGATAATATTGCAGATCTACTGACAAACTCGTTATCTTATATGGTCTTTGAGTGTCATAGGGGTATGATAGGCCAGACAAAGAGGTGATTGGCTTTAAGTCAAGTGGGAGATTGTTAGTCAAAGGTGCCCTACAAGCCAATCACGTGAGTGATGACACATATGACTTGACATACAATCTTTTTATTTATTATTATTATTTAATATTTTATCACTTTATATTGCATATTACTTGAATATATTGTGATGTCCATGAATCTATGCAATGGGAATCAGATCATGATGAGATCACGATAATGCGATTGATTCGCCTTTAAACACATATCGTAAATAATCCCGATCATATATTACTTGAGAGGGACATCGAGATAACCAGACAGACTCGTGTACTATATACTCGTACATATGATGGAGGCGATTGGTCTCATAGTTGCTCATGTCGGGACACTAGGGATACAGTGCATGTGCTCATTAGCGAATGAGTTCACTAATTGATCTACTTATGGAATTCTGGATAGTTGTGTTAGGATCGAGTCAGCACGAAGAGGGGGGGTGAATTAGTGCTTTTATTAAAATCATCGGTTTGAAAAAACTTTCATTAAATGAAAAACTATATCAGAAAGATGTTAACTTGAAAGCATACGAAAGCGTAGTGAATAAGTAAAGTAGTTTGCAATGAAAGTAAAGAGCTTAAAGTAAATGCAAACTGAGTTTTATAGTGGTTCGGTCATCGTGACCTATATTCACTCCTAATTCCTCTTCCGTCGAGGCTATCGACATCCACTAACAGTCTTCCTTCAATAGGCAAAGACCAACTACCATTACAACTCTATTCTCCTTTTGATAAGATCAGGAGAGAACCTTTACACCCCCACTTACTCCTCTCTTAAATAGAAATCAACACTTAGACTAGAGGAGGAGAACTCTCACAAGATTATAATAGAATTTTCCCTTGTTTTTGTTTTCAATTCTTGTGTTATCTAAGTAGGGATGAGATGAGTATTTATAAGTCCCAAATGGATTCAAACTTACAGTCTAAAAGTGTCTCATTTCTTATTTTCGAGGTACTGGCGATACCATTGCCTGTAGCACTGACATTGAGCGGTACCACTGCTTAACATAGTCTGGGAGACTGTGTTTAGATGGTGTCATCGCCCAGATTGGTGGTACCACTCTTGACACTCGGTGGTACCATCGCCTAGTCTAGCGGTGCCACTACTTGACATCATGGAAAAGTATGCTCTTGACTTTTCCAGCTCATGGGTGGTTCCTCATAACTTTGGGTGACCGAATGAGCCTTCCACTTGGCCCAAAACAATCCCAACTCAAGCCCAATGGGCCCCTAATTGAGTTGGAATGGTTACACCCAAAACCAACTTAATTACGATAAAAACTAACTCAATCTAGACAAATTATTACGAAGCACGAATCATCTATTGTCCGGCATGCCATTGGTTCTTCCGGCGCTTCGTCCGATCCTTTAGCGCATCGTCCTCTCCTTCGGCGTATTGCCCAATCGGCATATTACCTTTTCGCAATATCTGATCTCCTTAGCACAATATCCGATCTTCTTGGCCCAATGCTCGAACTCATGGCACGAAGCCTTCTACCGACACGTCGACCATTCATCCGGTTTGACGTCCAATCTTCTGGCATGTTCAATTTCGGCCCAACTTATTATTCTTCCTACTTTAATCAATTTGCCTCTCCTGATCAAAACTAGTCATACGTTACTCAAAACGCAGATTAGATCATAACATTATCAATTGGTTCCATCATTAAAATCTGAGATTCAACAAGTTGATGATGCCATATTGTCAAACAACGATTCCGTAGTCCCAGTGGTGTATATGGTCCTTAGATTTGAGACACCAAAGATGTCATGTATGAGTACTCCACTCTTTGATACCATACTTATAGGTCTAGAGGTTTCGGGGACATCGACTAGAGGCTCAACGAAGCCAAGCAGTAGTTAACAGACACTCGAGGAAGAAATTATTGTTGGGAAATCTTGGGTGCGACATCACATGCGCAATGGAAGAACAAGAAAACAAAATCCCCGATTCTCAAATAGATGTTCGTCGTCGTGCGAAGATTAGTGCGCAAAATCCGCGAAACTGAAAAAACTGCGTATATAGTAGATTGTGTTACCTAGGGAGATCGTATATCCCTGTTTCCTTGCAGATCTTTAGGAGAGGGTGAAGGAGGTCAAGCGTCCTCCTCTCTAGCGGTGATCCACACAGCAGGGTTGCGATGACGCTCCTCAAAACTCCAAGCCTGCTCTGAGGTAGAGAGGGGAAGGAGAATATAAGAGGCAAGCAAAGGCTCTGGCCTATGAGGCTCTGAATCCCTTATATTTATAGAGGTCCCCTATCAAACCCTAATGGATCCTCCCCTAGTGGGTATTGGATCTACATCCAATAACCCAAGCCTTTTATATTAGTGGATCTCTATCCAATAATCTCTCATGGGCTCTTATTTGATCTCATCCATGGGATCCAATAATTCAAGGGCTTATTCGATATCCAATAAGACAAGGGCTCCGTCGGATATCTCATATCCGAACCTCTACTCATCGCAATACCTATCATATGTGTGTGACCCTCTAGGCCCAATATCGAGTTGGCCATGAGTCAAACCTGTCAAAACTCCTTCTAATTCAGTGAATTATTATCTCTGTAATAATTCACTCGACTCATAGACTACGGACGTACTATGCCACTACGCCGTAGTCCCCAGACGATACAGGGGAATCTAATCCATTGGACCTGTCTGTCCTTAGTTACCGTGTACCTATAGTCCCTCATCCATCTAATATCCCAGAGACCGTATATCGAGCATGGTGCTGTCAGACCCATACAGTTTCTACTCGAGTCTCGCTCTAATTGAAGTCTCCCGGAGAACCCTTTTTCTCTCAACCTAAATGACCCTGGTTAGGGATTTGTCTAAGCAAGAATACATGAGATATTCCTCTCATGACGCCGAGAGTGGATGATCCTTTATCGACACTCAATAGTCCTCGTAAGGTCGACTACCACTCCCAATGACCAGCTGTACTAAATCTGGGACAGTCAAATCTATAAGTTTGGTATCAAAGAGTGGAGCACTCATACAGGACATCCTTGGTGTCTCAAGTCTAAGGACCAGATATACCACTAGGACTACGGAATCGCTGTATGACAATAAGGCATCATCAATCATCCAGCATTTCATAAGCGGATCAATTAGTAAACTCATTCTCCAATTAGCACGTGTATTGTATCCCTAGTGTCCCTACACGAGCAGCTATGAGACCAGCTATATCCATCATATGGAGGGGTATACAGCACACCAGTCTGTCCGATTATCACGATGTCCCTCTCGAGTAATCTATGACCGGGATTATTTAGGATATGTGTTTAAAGGTGAATCGATCTCATTTTCGTGATCTCATCACGATATGATTCCCATTGCACAAATCACAATATATATATATATATATATATATATATATATATATATATATATATATATATATATATATATATATATATATATATATATATATATATACAATAATTATAAAATGATATATGTCAAAATATAATAAGTAAAAAGATTTTGTATCAAGTCACACGTGCCATCACTCACGTGATTGACTTGCTGGGCACCTATGACTAGCAATTATGTCTTGGAGAATGAGTTGCTCGGGATTGCAAATGAGCTTAAAGTGGCCCAACCATAGCAAAGGAGCAGCACCTCGCTCTTGAAAGAGCGAAGGAGGCTATCACCAAATACAAAGAGATGCTTAGGTTTTGAAGGGGGCTAGAAAGATCAAGGTAGGTCTCATACCAATATAGATACATGGGCGCCCTGGCCCGTTTCAAGGACAAATATCCCAATATGGAGGTCGAGCAGGACCCCTTCGTCAACTACCCAAAGGACGAGGATGTCCCGATGGAGACCCAAGTTCTCTTTGACGACAGCCTTGACCCTCCACCAACCGTCGAGTGATGCATCAATCATTTTGTTGCCTAGCAGTACTAACTCCTTTGATTTCTTTTGTAATATCTTTTTTTTTATGATCGATCGGGTCTTCATCTGGTTGTGAGCACTCAACCTGTCAATGATGTAAACACTTTCATTATATGAAAAGTGCTTCCTTGGTCAAGATCTTTCCATCTCTCCTCTTCTTTGCGATCAATAGGGGCTCGGTCTTGGTTGTGGGGTTCCGACCCGATAATGATGCACAATTTGTGTCGAGATCCAAGGTCCGATCTCGGGGGTAGAACTTATTTAAGTTATTAATATGCCAAGTTCTCAGCAGTGATCTTCCCTCCATGGTTTCAAGGTGGTAAGTCTCGTCTCGAACCACCTCAGTTACCGAATATGGCCCCTCCTAGTTTGGGACCAGCTTCCCTCAAGAGCTAGTAGAGTCACTAACCTCGGCCTTGTGGAGGACGAGGTTGCCGAACTTGACCTATCATGGGTGAACCTTGCAATTGTAGAGCCTCGCCACAGCCTTATTGTATTTGAGGGCTTGGAGGAGTGCTTCCGCTCTTTCCTCACTGATCAAGTCCAAGTTGGCTCGAAGTTCTTCTGATGTCGCATCGTCAAAATTCTCCACCCGGAGGGTCAGAAAGAACACCTCAGGTGGCAGTACTACTTATGTGCCATATGCCAAGCTGAAAAGAGACTCGCTCGAATCAGTTTTGGGAGTAGTCTAAGATGCTTAGAGTATGCTCGGAAGTTCATAAACCCAAGTGCCTTGTGCCCCTACGACCCTTTTCTTTAACCCTTCAAGTATAGCTCGGTTGGTGACCTCGACTAAGCCATTGGTCTAGGGTGCACCACTGAGCTGAACCTCAATTGAATCCCGTAGGACTAACAGAACCATTTAAACTCGAGTTATTGAACTAGGTTCCATTATTGGTAATAATGGCCCTTGGGATTCCAAACCTGGTAATTATGTTTTTTCAAAAAAATCCCTCCTCCTGCTTCTTCGAGATGGTCGTCAAGGGTTAAATTTCTATCCATTTGGTGTAATAGTCTATACTAACAATAAGAAACTTTCGTTGTCGCAACACGGGTGGGAACAGTCCAAGTAGGTCCATTCCCTACTAGGCAAATGACCAAGCATTATCGACCAGGCTTTGCAAGACTATAGGTTGGTGTTGCACCCAAGCGTACTTTTGGCATCGTTACAACCTCTACACATAGGCGATCGCATCCATGCACATGGTTGGCTAGTAGTAAACTCATTGGAGGACTTTGAAGGCTCAGAGTGTGGTCTTCGATGTGTTCTTCGTAGATCCCTTCATACACATCGGTTAGGGGCTAGCCGAAGGACCTTCGATATAGTTGACCATTTACTTCATAATACTAGGCGGCTTGGGTGTGCTTGAGTCTATGAGCCATGACAGAATCGATTTTCTTATGAATCATACAGATGTCAGGGTGTGTTTCACGTAGGCCCAGGAATATTCTCTGCCATCTAAGTTAAATATTATGGGTGATAAATTCCACCGGCAAATACTCATGGGGGTGGATATGTCCATGATTAGTACAGTTTTATCAACTCGGGACAGCATAGCATGCCTGCATTCCACCCATTTAATCTGTTGGGACAGCATGTGTCTGTTCCACTAATTTAATCCGTTGTAAATGTACTGTTCTCAAACTGAAAGAATAGACACAGAGAGTGAGTGGCCCTTATTTTTCTATTTGGGAAGGAAGGCCAGTCGTTTTCAGCTTCGACTGGCTCACCTGTTGCGGTGGAGGGGAATTTTGTATTGGTCGCCAGCCACGGGAACCGCTGGGGTTGGTCAGGTGGACAACATGTTCTTCCATACAACTCGGCAATTTAGGATGCAACCCCAGAAAGCTTCACTAAGAGTGCGAATAGAACTTGGAATCCTAACACAAAACAAGCAAAGCATATTGCAAAGGAAGAAAAAAGCAAATATGCCCCACTCTGTGCGATTAGCGTGCGCATAAACAAGTCTAGCTACTGCAAAAAACTATGGAAAGTGGAGATTATTGGACGCTACATGAGTAACAGTGTTGATTGAGCAATGAGCAAATTTGTCCGAGACAATATAATCCAGCAAATATGATATCAAAATCATCAGATATTGCATTCTCTGAAAATAATCCGGAGATGGTTGGTTGTACATGAATGATATAGACTATCAACAGGGAATAAATCTAATAGAACACAATGCACTCGAGGGCAATGCCACCAAGTATAAGTTGTTCAAGAATAACGACAACCACTGTTTTGTGGTTCTTTTCTGCTCCCCACCCCACCTCCCTTTTTTTTTTTTATTGAACGCAAAGCCACCAGTCAGATTGAGAGCAATCACATCATTCCTTATCTACCTGTCTTCACATTATTGACTACAATTAATTCACACAGTCTAGCCAGTGTACTCCGAAATCTTCAATGAAGATATTTAAATGATTATGTCGGAGGTTGTACGCTACCAGAGCGCTTTCCGGGAACAAAAACAAGTCCGGTTGGCTTAGCATTCGAGAACATAATATGTGAAGCTTGCTCAGAAAGAGGTATTGGACCAAATGGAGGCAAGCAACACTGCTGGTTCGAAGGGGTAGCCTTCCTGAAGATGAAGGCGGATGTTGGATCGGCTTACATAGTTTTCTCATACAAGGCAGACCCCTACTCCGGTTACATACACGAAGTAATATGCTCGAACCAGTGAGTGATACATTATGCTCTTAACATATTAACATAAAGGTTCTGTCTGAGGCCCTAAGAATATGTATTGTGAGGCAAAAGGACCCGGGCAAAATGGTCGTCCATGGACCCAAAGAGCTCCACGGAAAGAGCACGCGAGCTCTGAACTCGGTGCACTCACCATAACAGAGAGAGAGAGAGAGAGAGACTGAGGAGGTCCAAGCAAACGTACCTCAAAAGAAATGAAGGGATTGGGGACGAGGTATTCAAACTGTCATGTAGCAGCACGACCCTTTTCTTTCTCACATTCATGGCCGGGCTTTCACTTGCTTCAAGGATGATAAGATTCTTCTACCACCATACCCCAAGCATATACCGCCCCAGTTAGCGTTCCACAACGATTCGCACTTTTACTCTTTTCTATCAGGCATCATCCACTGCACACTCACTTGAAACAACAGTCCAGCCCACCTCACCTCCTCCTCTGTAGTCTCTACCCCTCTTCGCCTTTCCCCACCTTTATTTCTTTGCTTGGCATGTTGCAGATGCCTCGCCATAAATGTCTCGCTGCCCTTCTGTGGCAGAACCATCTCTGTAGCTCTGGCAGTCGGATGCTGTAGTGCGATAGGCGCATGGCCTTCCGCCTCGACAATGTCAATGAGAAGCCTACCATCTCTCTCACATCCAGCATACATTCCAGGGATTCGAAGGAGAAGCACGGCCTCACAGGCTTTCCCTTTCGGCTGCTCCGGAGCGCACGTGTCTCGGCGGTAAGATTCTTCCGCCTTCTCGATACCAGGACGTCAACGGCCCTGCACCTCATCTCCAGAAGCAGAAGACAGCCACCGTCCAATGTTTACGCCGACATGACTCCACAGAGGTTTGCTCCTCCTGGAGATTCTCACCTGTCGGAGGCCCTAGAAGACTGCATCAAGTTCCTCAACTCCTCGTCGAGGAGGTCGTGCTAGACTCATCCTGCAAGCAAACTTTATGGATAGCAGCTCGACCATCAATTTTTCTATTAGCTTTGTACCACACCAGCACACTTCCAGCTCTCTCCTCTAGAAACGGTTCTGCTGTGTTGACTTTTTTTCGACTGTCAGGCTTCCCCCATCTGGTGTTGAATTCCGTGTTTCCAGTTCGAGATCTGCCAAAGACAAAACCAGGAACTAAAGTTATTGAGAAAATGCTGAAAGGAACTCTTTTTCCCTGTTGATCTTTTAATTATGAAAAAGGAAAACATGCCTTGAAAACTAAAAAAATAACAGGCCAGAGGGAATCCTAAAAACAACTCTTTCAATTCCATCGGAATCAGATACTTAGACTGCTTAAAATTGTTAGCTTACAACAAAATGTATCAGATGCCTGACAAAAAAAAAAAAAAAAAAGAAACGCCACCGGAACACGCTCTTACAGCCTCTGAACCTCTATCTCAATTACTAAATTAAAGCTAGAGTTTACTCATCGGAGTTGAGAGAGAGCTTGTCAATTTCTAGAATCCCATGATTGGCAGCTTTCTTGAGTTCTAGTGCAGTTTTATACGGAGGAGCAATGGGAGGCTGTACGGGATCCAAACTCTTGTAACACCCACCCTCTGAAGAATGTGGAAGCGGGTATGATCGATCAGAATCATACCCATTGAGGTCACCACACGCCAAAAATGGAATATAAACCTTGTTTGGCCCCTCCAACCACCCACTTCGGCAGTCTGTAATAGAAACATGATGTTATCCAAGAAAAACCTTTTTAGTTGAAGACGCATGAAACCTCACAGGAACAACATCTTGACAAGGATGTTTTACCAACCCGCTAAAACAAGATTTTCAAACTTAACAATGGAAAATTCATTTATCATATTTCCTTTATTGTAACATGACTACATATAGAAGTTCAAGACAATAAAAATAAGCACATACAGAGAATGACAACTCATAAATAATCTACTCAATGGAATATCATGCAACAAATGACAAGGGCAGGCATAAAGTTTTACCTCCAGTGATGTAACAAAAGTGTGAAAGCATAAAAATTGTCTAAACACATATGATTGTTGACCAAGTAAGGAATATTCCTAACACTTTATTGCGCTTAAATCATCAATTTGTATCATAATGAAAGCGTTGCCTCTGTACATTTTTGTGATACTTGACAATTGGCATGCCATAGAAGACACTTGTGGACATTCAAGTAAACAAAAGAAGTACCTCTTGGTTGAGAGCACATCAAAATTTTGATCTGTTATTATTTATACCAGCAAAGGTCAGTTTCTCTCTTCTGGCCATTGTGCCAACATATCCTCTGTTATATTTCCATTGAAGTGGTACTTCTTGGTCGATATAGCTTATAAATAAACAGAATTTACTGCATTAGTTGACATCCAATGAAATCTCATGATTAACTAATAAAGCCTATTCCTAATTAGGTCAACAATCAATCATGGTGTGGACATGCAAGTAAACAAAAGAAGAAATGTGTCGTGAGAAGCATATCAATACAGTCAAAGGGTGTTCTTCCATCCTTTTAATCTTTAAATACCTTGCTGATATCAGATCTCCAGTGGCTTGTACAGTCAAGAAAAAAAGGATTTATTTCATATCCATCTTTTTTACTTATACAGTCAAGATTTTTTCAAGTTAATTGGGGAAAAAATGAATATGCAACCACCATAAATGAAACAAAATAAATCATGCACTGTATAAGTTCAGTGAGTAGCTGACCTAAATCTTCAACACCAGAAGGACTGCCAATTTTTTCCAAAAGATGATACAAATCTTTCTCACTGAATCCTTCAGGAGGTGAATAGTTCTCACAAACTGCAAATGCCTCTGCAATAAAGATATATATAAATATATATATATATATAAGAAACTTGGCAGCCTAGAACTATCATAACATGCATATTAAACAAGCAAAAGGTTTGGTTTGGTTTTGTTTCAGTTTTCATAATAGAATATTTTTTAAGATACTGTCATATAGAATTGGAGAAGTGGCATGATTCCCAAGGACCCCACTGGTTGTACCACCCTTGTCTTCCTCTGATCACCTCACTTACATGTTTATGCTGGGACACCTCCCTGACACAAGTATTGCTTGTATAGAAACAATGCCAACTTTCTTAGTTTGGTAGGCCTGTATTTTCACACCCCTAAATGGTTATATGGTATCTACATAAAATAAGGTATACACCATATCACACGAGAAGATATGCAAGCTGGGACCATATTGAAGTTTCATCACCAAATTTAAGTAATAATTGTATAAATATCTTTTCTAGACACATATGCCCTGGATTTACAAAATAACCATTCCCTGACAAAAGAAAATTGAAAATATAAGTTCCCTAATCAAGTTCATAATTATAGTACAAGGTCATTGTATATTCCTGACCGGTATTATATAAATGAGTTTGCTATACACCTCAGTGGAGATGGTCGCAAAGCACAAATGCTCCAGAAATCAGCATAAGCAGAACAAGAGGTCAAATACATTGGACATAAAGAAGGTTTTCATAACATCCAAGTAAAATGAATCATGTAAATTCATGCATATCCCCATGTGCAATCACAGCATAATATCAGATAGACCTGTGCATCTCAATCCTTTCAAATTTAAGCATCCATATAACAGCCACATACTGAAGGACCAGTATGCAGAGTGTATGTAAGAACCTCCCATAAAATACCAACGAGCATGGTACACAGGTGTATGCCAGGTAAGTATACTCATCGTCGATCTTAATCAGCACATGTTGTGCAACAAACATGATCCGCATTTATCAATTGTATTATCCAAAGGACCTTTGAAGATGGCACAGTACTATGGTTGCACCATGTGACTAATGTCAGCACGATATGCAATACTTCAATCTTTGATTGCAAATGTATTTATGGAAGCCCCACACATGTAACCCAGTAACAGTGAAGGTGAATGACCAGTAATAAGTCGAGCTAGTTGGCTACATGCTAACAGTCCATACAAACTTACAGGGATAACATCTAAAATCAGCCCGAATATCAACTTAGTCACACGGTGATGTAAAAGGCATTTCCACAAGGACATGTTGCCTTACCTATACTTGAGTTACGGCTACTTTTTGGCTTTGCAAAGGTAACATGAGAAAAAAATAATTTCAGCTGCATAAGAGAAAAAAACATTCAGTTAATAATGCTGTAAACAGTATGTGAAAAACAAGCAATATTTAAGAGAGAAGAAACAATAGGAAATAATAAGGTTGTTTTTATTGAGCGTAACTTCTTTATGCGTTTACAACAAAACTTTTCCCTGAATCCTTATGAATCCAACAGAATTTTTTGAAATTGTTCCATTGGTGCAACTAGAGAACCCCATATATCTTCTTCCTTGCTTTTTCCTTTATTCCACAATAGCTTCCTATATCCTTAGTGTTCTCCTTGCAGTGTATCACAAATAGCTGATCATGCAAGGAGTTTCATCCTCAAAATGAATTGTAAGTAGATAATTGCATGTGTACCTCTGCTAATTACAGTGTTTCCTCAATCTCTTGGAAGTTTTGAATACCTAATGTACACACAGTTTCAAAATCCTATGACAAAGCTGCAACTCCAGTATGTTTGGATTGGTTTGGGGGCTTGCAGGTAAACCCAAGCCAAACCTGATCGCCGTGTGTGCTGCATAACATGATCTAACACACTAAGCTACCACAAAATCTATTTCAACTTTCACTATCAAGTTTGCAATTAAGCTCAACCAGATATAGGCTTCCTCTAGGTGTACTTAGCCAGATACCTTGTAAAGAGTCTAAACCAGTTAATTATTATCTCTAGGGCAAATGATCTGTCTCAAATCCAAATATACATAAGAAAGCACAATAAGTTTGTGGGGACTTAATAGTCTTTGTCAGGTCAAAATTAAGAGCTTAATCTGATGAACAAGAAATGAAGTAATAAACTAAAGATTAATACTATCATCTTTAAAAGAATGACCTCTTTTTATATCAACTGATCTTAGCAATAAGAAGTTTTATACTCCATAACTCGTCAACATTAAGCACAATTCCTAAGAGTCCATCAATCAGTTAGAGTGTTTAGTCAAAAACCAAGATAGAAACAATACTTGTAACCATTGATGAGCTCCATAAATGACTTTGTCACATAAAGTTGCACTGAAGATCTTTTTTCTGAAAATTAATCTCCCTCAGTTGTAGCCTCACTGTCAATCTTCAGTTTTCCTAAAAGTTAATATTGTGGACTTGAATAGATGGTATAACAATACGCTAATTTGATGTCTGCCTTTTTCGTGGCTTTTATTTCTTGCAGTGGTCAATTGCTCTCTACGGCAAAAGATCCTCATTGAAGTTCACTATGAAATGAGGCAGGCAAATTGTCAAAATCATGTACTATGTTGTAGAATTTAACATAAGGCAGGTATCAAAAAGATAAAGGGATTTTACCAGGCATCCAACAACACAATACCTGTTTAACTTTTTATTATTTAAAGTCTCACATCTAAAGAAAGCATATTTTTTTGTTTCCTTTTTCAAATTGAGATGTTTAGAAAGAGCAATTGGGAAGGAGCAAGTATAAGAAGCATCTTACTTGGCAATAGAGAAGACTTGTATCTTTACCCCGAAATATCTTTGCAATGAATTTTCCACTAACTCGAAGTACATGAGTAACGATTGTTAGTGCCTATACATAAGACAACCAATAATGGATTAGCCTTTTCAAAATGATACAACAAAGTGTAAAACCTTCAACAACTTCACAATAAATTTCATGCAACATTCTACAACTAATCCTATACAAAGTGAACAAGACTGAATCTAAGAGTCAACTAGAAAGCACTCTGGAAATACAGAAGTTGGAAGTTAGTATTTTATCCAGAATTTTAAGACAAAATAATTTAATTGCAGATATAGACAAGAGGGATCCAAAGTTGTTATGTTAAGAAACAATGAAATGCCAAGTAGACATTATTACTTCTAGAGTATTCACTGTCCTATCCTGGTTTTGATACTGCTATTAAGTAGAGTGGTAGTACCAAGAGCAAGTTCAGTATAATTCTTCCTATAATAGAGGGGGATCACATGAAACACTTCTGCTTGTAGTTTCCTAGAAAATCATGGCTCAAATTTTCCTGTTCTAATCATGCAATGAAAGTAACTTTTTATGATGTAGCAGTGAAACAAACTGACAAGAGATATACAGGGTCAACCTAAATTGATTTGGTGTATAAAACAGAACTAAGACTTCCATATACAAGAACGGGTGAAGACTAACACATCCATTTTATTTTAGTCGAGCTAAAGCTTTTCCCTAATTTTGCAAGTTAAACCACAATACAAACCATCTTACAAGTCTATTTTTCTCAATAGTGTTAAATCTAACACTCCAGATTCAACTCAAGCATGACCAAGATCCATAATAAAGAATGAAATCCAACAAAAAAATGTTCAAACCATAGATCAGCTTGGGCTTGGTCTATGTATCTTTATGAAAAACAAGCCTACTTCATCTGTTTGCATCTTTTATATGTTTTTTCCAGTTTCCATTTTGCCCAACAAAAAAAACAAAATGAAACATGTGTGAAAGAAAATAGGTATCCCAATCAAACAGAAGCCACAAATAAATTTCCTAACTATTAGAGAAGCTGCTTGCTTCACTCCAGCAGTCCAGCTAACATGAAAAGCACCAAATTTGAAAATCAGCATGAGTTTTTCATCAGATACACTATTGTACTAGAATTCCAAAACAAAATCATGGCAGAAATATTTTATAAATGAAAAATTAAAAATAACTTCTCAGTCCATGTATGAAGTGTAGATCAATACTCCATCACAAAACCAACCATGGGATCATTAACATGGCATAACATGGTTAACAAAAGGTAAGGATCCTAGTAAAGACTTTATGCCTAAGATAGTGGAAGAGCAAGTATTAGCTAGTAAGTGATGGTAGTAAATACTATATTTAAGAGCAATACTTCATGCCATCCAGTGGTAACAGCTATTCTGTCTTGATCTGCTTCTCATCTAACCAACAACTTTTGCTGCAAAATGATCCTACAACTTCGAGATGGTTTTCAGAAATTTTACTTATCAACCTAATTATCTCCAACATCAATAGTTCTTATTGCAGGAAACAGGCAATCCTCAGTCTGAGGGAACTCACACGTTTGAAACAGAAACCTTATTTTGGTGTTCAATCAATTTCATATTACTTTCTTTGTCTGAATAAAGATTAGAAAAGTATGACATAAAAATAAGACACAATAAATAAGTTTGCACTTACTGCCAATATAAGTTGAGACTGAACAAATTCATCCATATCATGAAGACCAGTAACTGAAATAATTAAGAGATATGAACATATTAAAGACACTAATAACTGAAATGCAACAAAAAGTAGGAATGCATTAACTGTACTATATTTACTGTCTTACCATCCGGAGCACCATCACAGACAACCAAGTCTGCCTTGCAACCATCAAAATGTCTGATTACCTGGTAAGTGATCTCTTTTTATAAAAATAAATAATAATTCATAGTACTGAAGCATAAATACAGGCACTTCCTAATGGTAATTTCCCAAAAGAGGATATTAAATATAAGAGCATTTCAGGAAAACCATATAAAAAATGTGGCTAAATATTAAAAAATAATCAAGAAAAATATAATAAAGCTAAACCTACAAATAAAAATTAAGGTCAGAAATGAATAAACATGGGAAATAATCAAAACAAGACTTCCGAAAAATGAATTGTCAGAAATGTAAAATTAAGTAATGTGATCGCACAGCCTCGAACTAGAGAAAACAATAAGGAAAACAGCAACTTGAAGTTTCCTAACATTTTTAAGACTAAATGACATGAAAAACAAATTTTGACAAACTCGTTTACTCTGTTGCTCAAGAAAACCTTGCCACAGAATAGCTCACTATCCAAGCTTAGTTGCATGACTTAAGATTCATGACATTGTTATGGGAGAAGCATAAGATATTTGTCTAATTATTAAAATATATGTAAGTGGCAATGATTTGAATTTGAGTCCAATACTGGTTTTGGCAATTGGTCAGACCAGTATGGTACCAATATTCCACCATGTATTTCCCAATATCACCAAAAATAAATAAATAAATAAAATTAAACACCCAATCATTGTCAACTATATGTTAATACAAGTTGACAGATACCAATTTGAATGGTATTTGAAACCTTGAAAACAAGTGTCAAATAGAATTTTACCACTTCAGCAGTTCGAGCATTAGTGATATCACCCTGAACTTGAATAACACCATCTATAGGAGCCATAGGCTGTAAATCAATTGCAACAATAAGTGGAAGATCACTGTCCCTACAAAAAAAAACAGTCAATGAATTGAGAAGCCATGCCAAGTATACCAAAATTTCAAGGAATGATTTAAAGTATCTGTGGTCTGTACAAGATTTGATTGATCCTTTTTTTTATAAACTACTTTTGCATATTCTTCATTTTTTTCAAATAGAAATCCCTTCAATCAAAACCATCCCTCATTGTCTGAATCTTTCAATATGTATTACACCTTAATACATGAATTCTCAAATATAGAAAAGACCAGCACAGTACCAAAGGCTCCTACAAGTGTGGAGCCAGTAACTTTTGCATAGGTTCATAAACCTTTGTTTACTTACAATCCATAGATTCACAAACCTTAATAATTAATATATTTATAAATACATAACAATTAATTATAAAAAGAAATTCAGTGATGCAAAACAAGGCAGCTTCTTACCTGCAATCTGGTGACGATTTTGCTGGAAGATACAATCTTCGACTCAAGACCTGCAGATGTAAATGACTGAAGTTGACAATGACCAATCACATAGGAAACTTTCCAAGAAACAAGGAAATCATATCAGCTAATGATTTTTCCATTGAAAATTGTTACTCATGCTATGCAAAAACTTAACATTGAATATATGATGATGTGTACCATGTATCGGTTAAACAGACACCTATTAAGCACACACAGAACGCTATAGGTGGAACAGTTAGCCATGATAGAAGAGATTTCAAACATCATTATGATTATTATAATGCAGTGAAGTACTTTCAAGACCAAATAATATGGTTTATTCATTTTACATTAGAGAGTATGGTTGATGTTGGTAATTGGAAACAGCGATTTCAATAGGCACTCAAGCGCTCACCTAGGTGCTCGGGCGAGACAAGGTGAGGCCCGAGCACCTCACTTCATTTCCAAGCGCTTCAAAGAGGCGCCACCTGGGCGCTCGCCCGAGCCCAGGCGCTAGGCGCTTCGGGCAAGCACCCGGGTTAAACCAAACAACCAAACTAGCGTTTCAGGTCTAGTTCGATCTCCGGTGCTTTAGTTGGTTCAATCGAATCAACTAAAACACCAATATCAACCTCCCAGCATCCCTCTCGCGACTTCCCCAACCCTAACCCTGCTCACGATTCTGCCGCCGAGATTTCTTCTCCGCTGTCGCTACCACTATCATTGCTTGTCGCTGCCACCATCGTTGCTCGCCGCTGCCACTATCGCCACTCCCGCTGTCGTTGCTCTCAGTCAGCAGCCTAAGTCTTCCTCTTATTCACACTCTTCTCATTTCGATAGTATACTGTTAACAATATATTAGCAGTATACTGCTAGGTGTACACTAGTAACTATATACTGGATGATTTTGATGTAAAATTTTATTGTTTTGAATTTTAAGACTTTTTGTTACTGTGACATTGTGATTTTGTACCTTAGATTTTATTAATTTAATAGTATTTTTATTTACATAATTATATTTATTAATTATATTATATATTTTTATATTTTAGTGTCTCGCTTCGCTCGAGTGAGCGCCGAGCGCCTCGAGTGTTTTTGGACCTTGGTGCCTAGCGCTTTTTAAATCACTGATTGGAAAACCTAGTAGAAGTTTTTCCTTGCATATGTAGACTAAGCGCTGATGGGGTGAGTTACATGCAAAAGAACTTTAAACAACCATTCAGTATTTCTTTCTATCAAAACCTGATGCAGAATATCCAAATATGATGGATGGAAGGGGATCTCACAAAACATTTTAATTCAAATAATTCCAACAGGATTATCCAACGGCCTAGCTCAATCAGTTCAGATGACCAAGGAAAACCATCAAGGAGATGCATTTACAAATATATACCCAATATCATTCCTACTTCTAAATCAAAAAGATTACAAAAACAGGCTGGAGTAACCGGAGAATACATTAACGTCGGCTTCTGCATCTCTCGGCATCTCAAACAAACATAAAAAAAAAACTGACCAAACACTGCATAGGTTATTTAGGCCCAGCTTCATACGCAAAGAAAGACCCAAGTTGGATTTTATTCTGCATGGGTCGACATTGCAAGAATCTTCCGACATATGAATTAAATGCACAAAATTGAACAATAAAGGCATGCATGTAAGATTCTTAAGAACAAACATTTCATCAAACAAGAGGAGTGGATTTTTACGCAGGAGAAGCCAGAAATAAAGCAGTCCATGTGAAATGCTAGTAAGCAGTTCAATAGAAAAAATGATAGCTCAGAAGGAACTCGTAATAGTGGATAAACCTTGTAATGTATGTTTTACAATGCACCAACATTAAAATTATTAGATAAAAAACAATAATGGAACTAGACCCAGTTGACATGTTTTGCTTAAAACAAAAAGTCATCAAGGAGCAATCAATAACGATAGAGGAGAGTTACTATGACCACTAACACCTAATATAATGATAAATATTCAAGAGTTATATATAGAAATCAAACCAATAGCATGGTTACAATCAGTCTTAAAACATACCTGACTCCAGCTGCCAGGAGCTGCACACAGATCAACTACGCGTTTTACTCCTGCCAAATCGGAATGAAATCTTATAAGGGTTATTCACAGTGACTGTCTTAGAATGAAACACATATATCTGGCCAATCCATAGGTAAAAAACCTATCAACTTTCTTTTTTTACTAATTGACCAGATTACATAGGTCAGCTAGATGCTACCAACTTTCCACCTGCCTAGGTGTTGTCAAAAAGATGAACCTCCAAAGATATGAATGTGACCACTCTGCCTAATACAACTAACTGGTCTAAAGGCAACTTTTCTAAGGAAATGGATTTAAGCTACTGCAATTTTAGGATATCAGAACAAATGCCCACATTTCTGTTCCTCTGTTCTCTATCTTTTATTTCTCTGCTACTTTCCTGGTATAACTGCAAAACATATTCCCACAGCAGAAAATATTTGGTTTTGCTCTTCCCAATGATATTTTTCTCATCACGGCAACACTTTTTGCTTGTCTTCTCTCTTACAAGAAAAAACTATGCTTGATTGATCCTTCAGCAGAAGCCTACTTTATTTGTTCCATGTTCAACAGCTAGTTCACCTGAATGTGCAATCTCCTATCAAACCTTCCATGTGACTTATTCACCATCACATCAGTACAAGTAGTATTTAGTATTGTTGGGGACAAAATGATGTTGCCAACACCTCGGAGCCTAATGACCAGGTCCAGACAACCAGCTATTGATACATCGCCGTCCGATCAATACCACATGGCCGAATGTTACCCCATCTCAGGTTTGACGCAGAAGGACAATATTTTCGCCTGGGATTGACGCACCATGTTCTTCATAATTAGCGCACACCACAGAGGTAAAGGTTCCTAAAGACCACTATAAAAGGGCTCCTCAGGTACATTCCACACACACAACTTTTTACCTCTGAATTGTCTGAATCGTTTGATTTGGTTACTAACTTAAGCATCGAATGAGCATTATCAGAGACGTACTCGATGTAGTTTTACAGGGATTCAACTCAGTTCGGTGAAGCTCACCATGGAACTAACTCGAAGAAAGGGACTTGGTTGGATCTGAGCCAGTTTCCACATCAAACAACCAAAATCTGACTTAACAAGTATCGATTGATTGGATCAAAGTTTCTTGTTCGTTATATAATATTGATCTTGCATTTCTTTATTAGTGCTAGATTATTTTAGTGTTTTAATATGCAACACATGTATTATTAAGTCCATCATATACGTTATGGAGTACCTTGACCATCTACATGCTACAGTTGCTTCCTAAAACACTGGAATTAACATTAAAAGTTCCCTGCGGTACTTATTGTAAAGGTAGCAAGACAAGAAAAAAAAATCTTCTCCTCAAAGTGAACAATTTCACTATGAAATTTTATCTTCCCCTTGGCTAAGTTGCACCAAACAAGAACAATTGCAAACTCAATACAATGCCCCCCCAAAAAAAGAGGGAAAACAGAAACGGACAATCAGTGCTTCTATTAAACATCAAACATGTTATTGTTATCACATTCCATTATGGTTTGTAGCTTATGCCAAAGTGTATCATTCCATGATAATATTCAAACAATGTGCGCTATACTCTTCGGCCCCACGATCTGGTTACATGCAGATTTTTTTTGCTGATAACTGCATTAGATTGCTTTCCATAAGGTTTCAATCAAGAACCAGAATCCCAATACCTTGAGCAAACCAAACGACACGGTTGCCGTTTGATCCCGATATTCCGTATGTGTTGGGAACAAAATTAGGGCAAGAAAATAAAAGCTCCACCCACCTTCAAAGATGTTGAACTCCTCGTCGATCTGAAGGAGCTTGAAAGCACTCCGCGCGCGCCATCCCTCCTCCTTTGCCTTACGGTAGTAGATATCCTGCAACTCATCGCGCACGCGAACGCGGAACCATCAACGGGACGGCGCAAAGGACAAACCAGAGCGAGCAAAGAAACCACCGGTGGGGTTAGATCGTACCCTTTTGTCCTTGGAAGCTTTTCCCATGCTCTCCGCCGACGCACGCTGAGAACGATGCACAAATCCCCGCTCCGCTCTATTCCCGTCGGAGGAGACGGAGTAACGATGAAGTTTAGGGTTTTATAGAGGCGACCAGATCGGGCTCCGCGAGTCGGCTTAGGAAGACCCTGAAAATTCACGATCGACGTCACCGCTCGCATACCGAACCGTTAACCAGTCCGCGGGTCATGAGTGACCGCATAAGCCGTGGAAAGGCGCGCGGGTGTGCAACGTGCCCGTGACAAGTGTCGGTCCCGAAGATTCCTCTCGACAACTAAAGGGGGCCACCGGGCTGACGCAGTTAATCGTGAAAGCGATCGTGAGTGACGCAACATGTCACGTGCTTGATGAGTGGTCTCGTTCATTGTGACAGTCGATGTACTGCCAAATATATATGAGAAAGGAATTTTCTATCATTCGTTCAGATTCAAATTGATGCATTTAAACGGACACGTTTGAATTACTATACTAATAAATCTAGAAAACAAGAACATCTCTATAATATTTATCTAATAAAAAATAGAATAACACCTATTTTTATTGAGATTTTTAAAATGAATACACTGCACCAAAAGTGTTCTTTAGGGATTGTGATTTTCTATGACCACAGTTATAAATATCTAACAGTAATGTTTTGATATGCATTTTATTAACTAATATTTTATATTGAAGTTTTCAAAAACCACAACAATAGATGAACCAAAGAGTATGATTTAAATGACCAGAGGATAATGTGTGTGTTTTCGGCCATATAATCCAAACATGCCTTAAAAGTCTTCTTGTCATCGCTACTGAGACTCACAAATCCTGCTGCCACCGTCGCTACTGCCCGTTGCGGTCGACACTGCTATTGGCCCACTACTGTCGTCCTCGTCGCTGCCACCAGTGATACTTGTTCTCATCGGTGAAATCTCTAAAGTTAGTATTCCACCATCGCCTTCCGGATCTATCAAGTCAGCCCTCGATGTTTCACGTCTGTCGTCACCGTTGTTCTGTCGCTACCGCTGCATCGTCGCCGACTAGATCCGACTTATCGCTGCCTGCACGCTCTTATGTCCTCTCCTCCCTCTCCCCAAGATCGCTAGTTGGCAGACAAACTTGCGTTGTCTAATTGTTTGTGCATCTAATGGTACCTGTAGCCTCTCACTGATCTCGTTGGCTTCAGAACCACGACATATATCCAATCTAAGAGATTTAATTGGAGCTCCATCAAGATTGACCAATGCAGTTTTCTTTTTGTTTGGTAATATGGTTAGTACATGTCTCACAATGAGATTTTGAGTGTGATGAAAGTCACAGAATGATGCCAACAAAGTTAGCATGAATTTGTAGGCTTTTATGACTCCACCAACATTGCAAATGTGAATATTGAAGTTATCATAATTATATATTAAGGTATCTTATTAGTTTGTTGATGATTAACATTCATATGCTCATATAGAAACTAACAGTTTAAAGTTATATGAGTATAGCTATTTATTTTATTGTTATGGCTAATTTTCACATGGTAAAATTATCTATTACTGGGTTGACAATCATAAAAAAATAATTTATTAGTGTGGATATCTTAGGAGGGTAAAATAATGTACTACTGTGGTGATTCTCCATAAGAAAAATTCATCGATTATTATGGTTCAAAAATCATAATAATAGGTCGGCCTCTACGTGAGGTTGTCAAAACTGCAGTATCCATCATCTATTATGTATAGATCTTGCTGCAGTGATATGAGATGAGAATATTCTCTTAATATGTTTGGTGATTCCCATTGATCCCAAATCCGCTATAACAACGAAGAAAGATTAAATTTGTCTTACCAACTCTTTAAGTCGTTAGTAATATGGGACTTATATCAGACTCATTTCTTCTTGCTTCACCATGGGAGCATTTCCGGCGAGCTTACCAGTTCGGAAAGAGCGATCCTTTTTAAGCTGCTTTCTTCCTTGCAGTGCCATTACATGGAGATGGATATAGAGAGAGAGAGAGTGAGAGAGAGGGCGGGGGTGTGTCTCTCTGGTAGATTTGTCTGGAGGATGGAAGAAAGCCGTTGACAAAGCTATGCTGGTGGTGATTTCTATGGAGCAGCAGGCGGACTTCCCGACGAGCAAAAGAACCGCGGAGCATGCAGTCAAATCCACATGCAGAAGCACACGAAATCTCAAGATCCCTGTCGTCCAGGGTACAGCCGGAACCATGTGTCGTCACAGTGATTTGTACTTGGATCCCAGAAAACAAAAGAAAGAGTTCAGTAGAAATTTGAAACCGAATGCAGTTCTTTATCTCTTCTTCCTCCTCGGCATGCACTCAAGTTCATCCGTGGGTACACACAGAAGCTATGACTATGAGTACAGTCGAAGCCTTCTTCCCTGCAGGCCAAAGCATGGGTCACTCACTCTGACCTACTCTATATAAAGCTCAAGCTCAGATCCAACGGCGGGTCTCTTGCGGCGTCCAAGAATGGTCTTCCCCACAGCTCGCTCCTCATCGACATCACCTTCTCCTCGTCAGAGCTGCAAGACTTCAGAGGGAACAGCTCCAGCGTCTCGGTCTCTCTCTCCTGCCGCTGCCAGAACAAGTCCTGCTTCCCCTTCGTACAGCCTGCGATAGCACACAGCCTAGTTCAGTGAATGCGTGTAGCAGAGTGGATACGGAGAACAGAAGCTTCTGCAGGAGCTTTTCATCGTCATTTTATGGCGAGATTAGCTCATGGCCTGCAGCCGCTTCTTGTGACTTACGAGAGCTCGTGTGTTGAAGCTTCAACAATATATAGAGAAATGTATACGTGCATGGAGGTGGATGTATATGAACTCACTGGCTAAGCATCTGCTTCTTGCTTTCTGGTGGTCTCCGTCGTCGTCTTCTTCGTCTCGGGGGCCACGGCGGCGCTTCTTGTGGTGGCGCTCGCGGGCCTTGTGGTTCTGGAACCAGTAGAACACGTTCTTGCTCTCGATCTTGCCGAAGGCGCTGAGATGGGAAGAGATCATCTGGATCTGGTCGGTGCTCGGCGTCCGGAGCCCGGACCGGAACAGATCCGTCAGCACCTTCACTTGCTCGGCCGTCGGGTTCCAGCGGCCGCACTTGGCGCCGGCCCTCGTCGCGCTAAACCCGCCCGACTCCGCCGCCCGCTCTCCCTCGCCCATAGCTCAGTACTCTCCCACCCTCTTTTGGCCTTTTCCTTGCCCTCAGACCTTTAAGCTCTCAGTGAGTTCTGAAATCAATAGATCCGAAGGCAGCAACTTATATACAAGTGGAAGAGAAGGATCTGGTGGCAGATCTTAAAGCTGATCCAGTAACATAATGCTCGCTCTGGTCGTGCCGGGGGGACATGCGCAAAAGCTGCCACTGTTCAAACATCTCGACCTACGAGCAGACATCCTTAGGTCATATTAATTATGGTCGTACATATCCAAGCGCCATCGTGTCTGATACATCTCTGTCTTATTGCTTGTCTTCTTATTCATGCCAATTCTTATTCTATTACTCTGACCGCTTAATCATGTTAATCTGGGCGACGGTTTGACTACTTTGATTCCAATAGTTATCGGTAATATTAGTGTTTGTGGTAAGCTTCAAACTGCACTCATCTTCTTCATCTGATTTGCCACAGAAACAAACCACTGATTCGTACTGCACTAGAAGATAGGAGGACAGCCGCGAGGCATAACTTTTGGTACTGGCCTTACAAGATTGAGGAAGATGTCATCCTTTTAGGGAGTCTAATTCACAGAACAAGTAGTAAAGGGCAGCAAGAGAAGAGGTTGTGTCTGAGAGATTTGAAGGCAGTCGAGCTTGGCTTCCTTGAGCTCATTCTTTTTGTTGCAGGTCATATAAAAATGGCGGGGGTTGGACACATGCTCCCACTTGTTTCCTTGGCTCGGATTATTATACCCCTTCCATTGACATCGTTGCTCCCACTTACTTTGCGATCTCCGGCCTCCCAAAGTTTCATGCACGGGAAATCCGTTTTGCGTGCGCTCGAGCTGCGCTTTCCGAGGCCTTCGCTCTTTTATGGTCTTTCCCCGTTGCAACTTTGAGGCAAACAGCCCATGGTCCTCATTCATTCTACTCTTCTTTTTCTCTCTCTATCTCTACAAGCTACAGAGCTCGCGTGACTTCCCAACAGCACGATTCATGATCCACATCTTGAGTTTCCTCTCTCTCTCTCTCTCTCTCTCTCTCTCTCTCTCTGTGTTCTTGTTGCTGTATATTGCTTGTTTCATGGACACCAGCGGAAACCACCTACGTGATTTCCGCTGGTGTCTATGGAGCACAATGCCACTATTCCAGATTGGAATTCCACTTTAACGGATACCAAGGATCAAAGATGGATTTCAACAGCAGTCTCACAAAAAGAATAATAATAAATCACTAATGCATTTTGCAGACATGAAAGAAAGAAGAAACAGAGGATATATTACTATATGTTTGGTATCTGAGGTGCAGCTCGACGTGACGACCCATTGGTCCGAATCACACGAAGCAAGGAAGAGATGGTGAAGTGTCCGTGGTAGGAGGAGGAGGACCAGTTGGCTCGGTTGTGGCGTGCTGCATGCGTGCGCCATGGAAGGGTGTGCGGCGTTCATGACACCTTTGACCAGTGCCACGGCGGGGCGGCCTTCGTTGGCCGAAGCGACCGGCGATCGAACACGAAGGGTGCAGAACAGGGCGGTCCATGGTCAACGATCCGACCCAGCCAGCTTCCCCGCGACGAGGGTCCGAGTTCGGAGGCCTCTCGGATTCCGCACCGGGCATCACAACAACCAAAAGCCGATAACCACCACGAGAGAGGAGGGTTCGTCTCTGTCCTGTAGCGTTCGTCGCGAGGGCTTGTCCGCTCCTCCTCCTCCTCCCTCTCGCAGCACGGAGGCCTCCGGCCGAGGAGGGCTACGGGACCTGGTTCTCATGTCCGGCTCCTTTGTCCTCGCCGATACGTGTGTCTCGGGGAGGTGGCTGCGGTCTCGTATCCCCCTGTCCTCGAATCCACTGCCGCGTCTCGCCTGCTGCAGCTGCTTCTCTGATTCCCGCGGCAATCTTTGACCTCAGCAACTGTTGCAGCGGTTTGGGCCTTCCCACCGTCCGCATGCGGCGGCCGTCTCCGCGAGCAGACGGCGCCTGACCGCGGGGGAAAGGCCAACATGGGCTTCAACACGGTCAACGGAACAGGCAAACATGCATCCATAGATTCACCGAGTCCATGGAAGTGTAATTAGAATCTATCGGCCAAGAACGACTATTACTGACTCGAGACCAAAACAGAGCTCCATTGAATTTGGATTATTTTGATTACTCTATGGTCGTCGGTACTTAGAGAGAGAGTCGATAATTTTCAATATAGCATAGAAATTGAAATACCATGAAAGTAATTCAAATAACTAAAATAGGATAGAAAAACCTTAAATGAAATTTATGTGCGTGTGTGAATTATTGCTATCGTGCAGACCGCAAGGGGAATACGTTGACCAGTCCATGGCGTGAGAGTCCTGACCCTGAAGGTTGAAGCCCAAAGTCATAGTGTAGACAGCGAGTCTAACTTGTTCATCCCCTCGAGTTCGACTGCCTTGTTCTTGATCTAAGTGCCTTCTTTCCCCAGCCGAAGAAGAAGAGCAGGAGGAGTAGATGGAAGGAAGGGATTCCAGTCATGTCACCCTGGCCTCGCAACCGAACGCTCGCGTCGTCCTCGACGTCGGCGGCAAGCTCTTCGAGACCACCGTGGCCACTCTCCAATCCGGCGGGCCCGACTCCCTTCTCGCGGCCCTCTGCCTCCGCGCCAACCCTGACTCCGATGAAGAACCCTCACCCGTTTTCATCGACCGAGATCCCGAGATATTCTCCACCCTCCTCTCCCTCCTCCGCTCCGGTCGCCTCCCCTCCTCTGTCCTCAGCCGCTTCTCCAACCAGGACCTCCTCGAAGAGGCCCTCTACTACGGCGTCGAGGCCCGCCTCCGGTCGGCTCTGTCCCCGCCGCCACTGGTCGGTTTCGATGCCACCCTGGTCGCCACCCTCCGCCCCGCATCCGACGCCTTCCCCACCGCACTGTCCGCAGGATCCGAGGACGGATCCGTCTGGATCGCCCATGGCGGCCAGATCTCCGCCTACGACTGGAGCCTCGCCGACACCGGGACCGTGCGGACGCATCTGGACGAGATCACGGCCCTCCAGCGCGTGTGGCCAGAGGTCGCCGCGGCCGGCTCGCTGGACTCCCCAGGTCTCCACTTCTACGACGTCTCCGGCGGTCGCCATGTAGGATCCGTCCACTGGTCCGACCCGGGCGATCACCGGGTGTACAAGGCCAGGGTGACCGCGATCGCTGCCGGGTGGTCCGGCCCCGACGACCCGGTGTACGCGGCGTTCGAGTGCCCTCACCCGGAGAACTGCATCCTAGCGGTCGATCCGGCGACGCTGCTACCGACGGCGGCGATCGGGCGGCAGAGTGGGAGCGCAGCGAAGGCGGCGGCGCCGGGGCGGCTGGTGCACGTGCGAGAGCGGGGGCTGGTCTTCGCGGCGGCCGTGAGCGCGGGAGCGTTCGGGTACGCCGGCTACATGCGGCTCTGGGACCCGCGGTCCGGGGAGGCGGTGTGGGAGACGAACGAGCCCGGAGCGGGGAGCAGCAGCCGGCGGTTCGGGGACTCGTTCGCGGACGCCGACGTGGACCGGGAGGGCTCGGCCATCTACAAGGTTTGCTGGCGGTCGGGGGACGTGGCAGTAGCGGACATGCGGCGGCTGGGGGAGGACCCTTGGGTGTACCTGGAGGAGCGGAGCGCCGCCGCCGGGATGAGGAGCGCCGGGGAAGGGGCCAACAGCGTGCTCCGCTGCTACAAGAACCAGGTGTTCGTGGGCAGGGAAGCGGGACTGGAGGTGTGGTCGCAGATAATGGATAAAGAAGGAGGACGACGACGGAGCGAACGGGAGACGGAGGCAGCTGTTTGCGAGAATGCGTTCCGTAGGATCTTTGTGGACAAGGAGGAAGACGCGAGGCGAGGGCTCATCAAAGCGATGGAAGGAGGTGGGGATCGTCTTTTCCTGAGCAGGGAAGGGGTGGAAGGTGTCGAGGTGTGGGAGAGCTCCGATCTTTCCAGGGCCATCTCTCTCGTGTAGCACCTGTTTGTCGAAATGCTTAGCTTATGCTCCTGAGGCAGGACCATTTTTATCTTTTAGCCACATCACTGTCTATGGAATTTTCCTCCTCGAATTCTTTTCCTTATCAAAGGATTTATCCATGATCATCATACCATAAGTCGCCAAATGCTGCAAGATTGTGGCATCAGCATTGACGCATATCTCGTCTTCTTTTCTCTGTACATGAAATTACTGGCGGAGGTCTTGGCGTCGAACACCTTAGCGGCAGGCTCTCTCAGGCGACCTGTCTAGCCATGCTTGTAAGCGATGGCTTCCGAGCCTCTTAGTAGGAGAGAAGACTATGAACCGAGTGTGTTAGAATGGATATTGCATCCTCGCCGTCCAATGTCCCTATGATGGTGAAACCATGCCGGCAATACAATCTTGGGCTCAAATGCTTACCAAAAGATAAAACTTGGGCCTAAAGTAATTTCATATTATCCTATTACTAATCTGATTCGAATGGGTACATTTTACCTCGTGTCGGTATCAAATCAAATCAAAACACGCTGGCTTACGATTATGTGATCCAAGAAACCTAGCTTTCTCACTGATTGATTGATTGATTGATTGATCGATCGATCGATCGATTGATCGATCGATCAGGGCCATCTGCCCAGTAGTTGGGGCTCTCATGGGGCTGACTCATTGTTTCCTAGTGTGCACGAACCACCAACCGCAAATAAATTTGCAAGCGAAGTCCCACCGAACGTGTTGCCTTGGGCTGATCTGCACCGAATCGACCCTCGAACAGTTCCTATAACTGGATCGGATCGGGTCGGTTCATCGTGTCACAATTTGGTCCAGGTCCGGATTAAGGCGGATAGAACCCAATGAAGGCAACACTCCGGCCACCGTCCTCCACACCCTTTCTTACTTGTAGCTCGCAGCTTGGCAATAGACCTTTCCCCATCCATAGCCTGCTTCCTCTTCCATGGCCGTCTCCCTCTCCCCTCTTCTCTCATTCCAATGACGAAATGACGACTGCAAGATCCTACTTCAGCAACTTGCTTTCCCTCTTCGTCCTCCTCTTCCTCCACCTGGGCTGCTTTTTCTTCCCCTGCAACAACAACGCAGAGGAACAACCTCCGCCGCCCAAGAGGAGGAAGGTCTCCCCTTCCTCCCCCTCCTTTCCGGTTTCCTCCATCCCCGATGCGAAGCCCCTCAAATCCTTCTCCATCCGATCCTATCTCAGCTGCATCCTCTCCTTCCGCAGACCTCGAGGTAAGGATCAAGAACCGCAGCTGCACCCGCCCGGCGATGCACCCGTTTGCCCTTCCAGCCCTCTCCAATCGATCCCCTTGTCGCCTGATGCCAGAGCCGGCGGCACGCAATCCGGTGGGGATGGGAAGGAACATGTCTTCTCCGGGTCCACCGCCAAGCACGACTCGTTCGCCTCCAGAAACGACGTCTATCCGTGCGCGGCATGCGGTGAGGTGCTGAGCAAGCATCAGCTCCTCGAGCTTCACCAGGCCACGAAGCACTCCCTCTCCGAGCTCTGCGAGGCCGACTCGGGCTACAACATCGTCCGCATCATCTTCCAGTCGGAGTGGAAGGGGAAGTCGCCCATCGTCCACCGGGTCCTGAAGATCCACAACACGACCCGCACCCTCGCGTGGTACGAGGAGTACCGCGATGCAGTTCGGTCGAGAGCGGCACGTTACGCGGCGAGGAACGGCGGCGGCGACGAGCGCTGCATCGCGGACGGGAACGAGCGGCTGAGGTTCTACTGTACCACGAGCCTCTGCTCGTCGGACGCGGGGCGGGGCGGGGACGTGGCGCCGGCGGGCGTGTGCGGGAGCCCGTACTGCTGCGCTTGCGCCATCGTGAGGCACGGGTTCGCGGGGAAGCACGCGGACCTGGATGGGATCGCGACGCACGCCACCAGCTGGGGCGCGCACGGCGCGTTGCCGCAGGACCTGGAGCGCGAGTTCGCCTTCCTGGGCGCGCGGCGGGCGATGCTGGTGTGCCGCGTCGTGGCCGGGCGTGTGGCCCACGGGCACGGCGGCGGGGCAGCGGAAGGGGATGAAGAGGAGGAGGAGGGGAAGGGGGCGGGGTTCGACTCGGTGGTGCCGACGGGGCTGGGCGGCGGCGGGGGGCCCCACGACAACGGTGTCGGTGAGAATGAGCTGTTGGTGTTCAGCCCGAGGGCGCTACTGCCGTGCTTCGTCATCATGTACACCACATGAGGGCATTTAGTGGGTCCCATCTCTCTCTGCTTTATAGGCCACAGAACGTTGTATTTAACTCCGTGTCACGTGCCAGTCGTCAACGTCTACTAAGCTGCCCATGTACGAGTCCCTTAAATATCTGCATGTTTGAAGTATTAGTCCTCCATAATAATGTTTTACATGTGGCAACCCAATTTGTGTCCATCTCACTGCTGGCAAACAACAGTCATCGACCGACACCATCAACAACCGGTCCGGCCGACACGTGCTGGGGAAGATTGCTAGTCATCCTCCCTGCACAAAGGGCGAAGCAATGCTCATATGACAATGTCAAAAGAAGCACGAATTCTTTCAATCGACAAAGACGCGAGAATCGACAAGTGATAATTAATGCCATCAGAAGTCCAAACCAATTCCAGTCTATTCTCTTCTAGAATTGACAATGACAAAAACTAGCTTGCTTGGGACGGAAGAATGCTCTCACATTATGAATTCTATGGCATTACCTGTTTCTTGTGTTCTCAGAGACGGAAGCGCATGATTCCTATGTCAGTTGCAGCTTCCTGCCTCGTTCGCTACGAGAAGATTCAACGGCGAGCCTACTCTTCCTCTCGATGGAGTTGCTTTCGACATCGCTGTCTTGGAGAGTACAAACAAAGTTGGGTTGAGTATTCTTCGTTGACTGTAGAGGAGGCAGGAGGACGACGACGTACGCTTTGAGCCCTCACCGTTCCTGAAACCAATCCATTTCACGTTGTGCTTCGATCATGCCGGACGCTCACGGAATTCAGCAGCCGTCGTCCTCCGGCTTTCTCGACGAGCCAATAACGCGGTTGCATGCTGTCGCACGAAAGAGGCGAGCCTTACGTTTCTGGAAGGGCGGTGGCGTTTGCTTCGCACCGTATCTTGAATGTTCCAGCAGAACAAATCAAAGATTAGAAAGCTCCGGCATCTCTTTTGGAATCTGACAAGAACTCTCCATGTTGGTAAGACATAAAAGAGTCAAAACTGAGGATTGATTGCTTTCTTATGATTTGAAATCCTAACATACACTCTTACGTACTGTAAATGTCAAGACAATAAACTATTGCCATAGAAATATGTCCAAAGTGTAGTTAAACTTAGTTTCACAAACCAAGGCATGCATTAGGCACATCATAACGTGCACTGCATACTCCGTGGAAGACTTCCTGCTGTATACTTGTCGTACCTCATCTTATTCCACGGGACGTACTTCAGTGCGGACGGAAGCGATCCTCTTTTTTCTCCACCAAATGTATAGTTATTTCCTCTCCTTTTAAATTGTTTTGACTAGCTATCGATTTGACTTCCCATTTGGATTTTGTATTCCAAATCATCTTTTTCTATGCAATTCTTGCCTCACTTAACCAGATAAGAACACTCGTTTCCCTGTTGTCCTGTCTACGATAACACGTGGCACATATCTGGGCGAAAGCTCTCTAACCCACCGGAGTAATGTACGGCTCCGCTAAGATGAAAGAGGAATTATTATGCACTCATGGAAGTAACTTGCAAACGTACGCTAATGATCGTGGCCGTCGATTCTGGCAATCGCCACCTTGATCGGTGACAGTGGATTGGCGGGGTTCTCGTGCGAGTGTGTTCCGTGGGTTCGTTGATGACAATTACGTGGATAACAAACCGGACACGAACGGGGACGGAGGGGGAGGGGAGGCTCGAGCGGGCTATTTAAGCGTGGGATGTCGTCCGGTGGTTTCGCCCCTCGTTCAACTTCCGACTTCCATCGTCGCTCGGTGTTTTACTCGCTCCAGGCGCCGGAGCGTGAGGAGCCGCGGTTCAAAGAGGGAGAAAGAGAAGACGAGGGGTGGGTATGTAAGTGGCGGTGGAGTCTTTCCTGGCGTGAGATACTGTGGCGATGAAAGGAGGAGGCGGAGGAGGGTTTCGCCTCTTCTTCTTCTCCTCCGGAAACAGCCGGAGGATACCTCTCAGACTCCGTCAGCTCCCCGCCGGATCCTCCTTCAAGATCAAACTCCTCCTGTTCTGGTGCGTCGCCTTCGCCCTTCTGCTCGTTCTCATCCTCCTCCTCCTCCTCTGCTGCCGCCCCTCACATTATTCCGGATCGTCGCCTCCTCCCGGGTCCGTTCTTCTTCTTCTTTTCAATTATCATCACTAATTTGCACTACCTAGAAATTAGCATGACATCTCGAATACGTTCTTTATAGATATGGATTTATTCCCTTTTCTTTCTTTAATGGGTTGCTCTGAAGCTTTCATGCCCCTATATCTCTACCTAGTCACAGTTGTTAAAGCACCATATTATTGGGGTAAATGATTTATTATCACCCATGGTTTGTCCTTATTCCCGCATGGTTCAATTATTATCACCAGGAGGCAGGGTATTATCGAAGATACGTGTATCGTTCAGAACCATTTTTTAGGATTAATAATCATATATGAGATGTCGATGGAGAGAGAAGGGTAGAAATTAATCTCACTTTGCTAAGAGATCCGAGTACATTGAATTTGACCCAAATCTCCATATATGGTGGTCCAAATCAAATTGATTTAGACTCCAATACCACTGTTTTTTGCTTACCTTTTCATTTCATATGCCGCTATTATGCTTCAAAAGCGGCTTGACAGTAAAGCGACTAAGATATCTGCTAACTCAATCAACAGTTAATATATCGGAATATATAGGCAAAGTTGCTTCGGAGAATATATCTACATGGTGTCCTAAATCGAATCATAAGCTTTGGTATCCTGACACATGTATGATATATGGGCTTTCTTCTTATGAATATTGAGCTACTGTAGTATTAAGTGTCAACATGGGGTGTTCTTTTTAACATGTCATTAATATTCTCCCTGTCATGTGGGAGTCTCTATCATAGTGGGTAAGTATACCTCCCAGAGACGAAATTATATGAGCACCAACCACACGATCTTGGAATCAACCTTCTTGGCGTCGATCGAACCACTTTACAGGTTTCTATTACGTATAGGTACTGTCGTGCCCGATGACAAATTTGCAGGGTGCCAACAGTCTTGACTACAGTACATGATTCTTAGGAGCTAATATTAGTTGTTGGGAAGATGTCCACTAGTTATTGTTCTCTTACATGCTTCCGGTTCCCGATCCTGTATTCTCAGTATTCGATCATAGAGATCGGCCACTGTTAGAAGCTCTTTTATTGGCCGCAAGTGTCCTTGGCACTTCCATCAACTTTTTCTTTTCCAAATTCAATGAATTTTGTTCTTGTCCTGGAGATAATTAATTCATGAGATTTGTGAAGTCAATCTCAGCATAAAACTTAATTGAATAAATGATAAATTATATATCCAACCATCTAGCTTAGCTTGGTGGTATGTACTCGATCCCTTTCGGGTTCGAATCCTCACACACTACAACTCTTGTGGCAGATAGTCCCAAGTGACACCTTAAATAATAATAACCATAATAATAATTTAAAATATATACAAAGAAATGATGTAATCAAAAATTTATTAAAACGAAATAATTTTTTTCCCTTTTTGTGTATCAAAATGAGTTCCTTGTCAACATCCTTTTTTTTTTCTCTCTCTCTTCTTTCCTTTTGTTCTTTTCTCCCCCCTCATGTGTGGTCATCGCTCACCGGATGCACCACTTCACAGCCCTCACGTCTCCTCTTTTTTATTTTTTTTATTTTTTTTTATTATTGATAAATCAGATTTGGATTTACTGTTTAAATCATTAGTCCAAGCCAACACATGAGTTGGACCTAACATAATCATCGATAAATAATCAACCAGCTCTTCTCTTATCTTCTTATTTTTCTTTTGTAATCAACCATAGAAACTGAAACTTGTTGAGAATCAGGAGTTTTGTGAGATAAAATATTATAATAAAGAGAAAGATCTACTACAATAATAAAATTTCAATTAAATATTTGTGATCTTTTTAAATTTAAAAAATATTTAAAAATTTTATTAAAGCCTTTTTAGTCTTTCTTGACCTCTCATTATACTATGAAGATCTTTTTAGTCTCCATATTCGTAAAATCTTAACAATTATGTCTTCTTTTATTTTTAAAATTTTTCTAATCATTCTACACATTTACCTCAATATTCCCCAACACTCATATCCTTAAATAAAAAGATTACAAAAGTTAGCAAATGATCACATAAGACTTGTGCTTTTTTATTTTTAATATTATAGATTTACTCGATGAATATATAAAACTTCTGATGCGCTTGTCATCTTAACCATCAAGAAGAAAGATCTAATTAAACCTAAATAGGAATCTTTAAATTTTACTTGGATGTTTGTTCGCATAGTGCATCCACGGAGATGTAAGAAAACAGTGGATTGGTTGTTTTATGTTTTTGATGTCGGGATGTTAAACTTGTTAAAATATAATTAAAAGCTTGGTCTGTCTATTCATTTATCCGAAGGCAACAATGGACTATACGATATCATTTCTTTTGCTGTAACTTTGAACTGTATGCTTTGTGAGGAACAATGATCCAAGTACTGAAAAACTCATCACAGATTAAGAGACACATCAGAACTTAGAAACCTCCAATTTTCAACCCCTGTTCTGTAATCAAACAAATACTTGTTCCGAGGCTCACCTAACATGCTATAACCATTGCTTTTCACAGGAGAGGGTACACTATAGTGATGAACACATGGAAGAGAAATGACCTTCTAAAGGAATCTGTCGTTCATTATGCTTCTTGCGTTGGTGTCGAGTCTATTCGCATCGTATGGAGCGAGCCCGATCGACCTTCAGATTCCCTACGTCATGCTTTATGGGAAGCCGCACGACTAAATTGTAAAAGCTGCAATGGTATTGAACTAAAATTCGACATAAATGAAGAAGACAGTCTAAACAACAGATTCAAAGAAATCATGGATATAAAGACAGATGCTATCTTTTCGATTGATGATGATGTTCTATTTCCCTGCACATCTGTAGAGTTGGCTTTCAGTGTGTGGCAAAGTGCCCCTACCGCAATGGTAGGGTTTGTACCTCGCATGCATTGGCCGGATAAAATGGTAAGCTCATTCTGATTCCTGTCGTTTTTTTGTAATCCTTTGATCATATCTAGTTGTAAAAGAGTATGGGACTAATCCGACGATTAAACTCCTTAAATCTATCTTCTTCTTTTATGATTCATACCGTGCTTGTTCTTTACAATATGCATATAGAATCTACACCATTCATATCATCCGAGAAGATGTGGCCGATTACCGAGATCTTCGCTTTCTTCTGTTGTTTCTTCTGCCATTAACTTTGTTTCAGATTAATCCTAAGCATGGTAGTTTCTTGTGCAGAAAGAAAACAAGGAACGTTACAGGTATGGAGGGTGGTGGTCTGTTTGGTGGACGGGCACTTACAGTATGGTGCTCTCCAAGGCAGCATTTTTCCACAAGAAGTATCTTCATCTCTATACAAATCACATGCCTGTATCTATCCGTCATTACGTAACCGAG